>NC_060023.1:11800000-12100000 GCF_021134715.1 Daphnia pulex | reverse complement strand
AATGGCCAGAGCCAAAGTATAACTTTTCAAGTTTAATGTCAAGTAGATTGTTAATTGTATTCGTTGAGTGCAGATGGACAGTCTGGCTCAAAAACTTGAGCTGACGAGGGATTTGTCTCGCACAATGGTGCATGTGGACATGGATGCCTTCTATGCTGCTGTTGAAATGAGAGATTGCCCAGAATTGAAGTATTATTAACCATTTCACAACATTAAGCTGTATCGAAATCATTATTGTACATTAAAGGACTAAACCCATTGCAGTTGGCTCTTCATCCATGCTGACTACATCCAATTATCTGGCCAGAAGATTTGGCGTCAGAGCAGCCATGCCTGGATTCATAGTATGATTTCTCCTTAAAATTTGTTTAATCAATCGTCACAACAAGTCTTTCTTAAACGCAGGCCAAAAAATTGTGCCCTGAGCTGGTGATTGTCCCCACCAATTTCCCAAAGTACACGGAAGTGAGTCGCCAAGTGCAAAAAGTGTTTGCCGATTACGACCCCGAGTTTAGCGCCGCTTCGCTGGACGAAGCTTATTTGGACCTGACGGACTTTCTCTGCGCTCGTAAAGAGTCTGGTGCCGAGATGACGGCCTCGGAAGCTGTTGAGGAGATGAGGGCCAAGATCTTGGAATCGACCCAATTAACGGCCAGCGCTGGCATCGCACCCAACGGTCCATTGAATTGTGCGCGGCCCCTTGAATCCAATTGCTAATGATAAACCCTTGATTTTTTATCTGCAGGAATGCTGGCCAAAGTGTGCTCGGACAAGAACAAGCCCAACGGCCAATTCATTTTGGAGAACAGCAAAGAGGCGGTCGACGAGTTCATCAAGGACTTGCCCATCCGCAAGATCAGCGGCATTGGCAACGTGACGGAGCAGCTCTTGGGCTCGTTGGGCATCTCCACGTGTCGAGATTTGTGGAATCATCGGGAATTGCTTTACTTATTGTTCAGCGAGTCCAGTTACGACTATTTCTTGCGGGTCGCTCTGGGAATCGGTTCCGGCGGTGGTGGCGTGAGTTTCCTCAAAACATTTAAATATCAATTTCATTTATTTGTGTAATGATTTAATTGTGTGGCATAGGGCGATGGATCTGAACGTGAACGTAAATCGGTGAGCTGCGAGACGACGTTCCGGTCGACCAGCGATCGTAACGAATTGTGCGACATTATCCGTCAATTGAGCGCCGATTTGGCCCAAGACCTGGAACGTCACGGTGTGCTGGGTCGATCAGTGACGTTGAAATACAAGACGGACAAGTTTGACGTGAAGACGCGGATCACGCAGTTGACGGGCTACACGGGAGATGGCGGTGTGATGGCCAAAGCGGCCACCAGTTTGCTGCCGTCCGGGTTGAACTTGCGACTGTTGGGTGTTCGCATGTCACAATTGACGCCGTCGTCGTCAGCTGGAACCGGAAATGACAAGCCTAGCCGGAAGCAGCGCACTCTGAGCGAACTACTGGCCGTCGAGTGTCCGGCCAGGAAGAAGAGGAAATTGGAGGAGGACGGACAAGTGCTGTCCTCCTCTTCGGAACCGGATCCGACTTTGGCGTCTCTCTTATTCACCTGTCCGGTTTGCCACTCGTGGCGGACGAAGGACGGTGAAGTCGCCCTCAACAGCCACATCGACGAATGTTTGAATCAACAAGTTCTCTACCCTCCAGCTGAGACAACACCACCACTCGCAACAACCACTTCTTTGGTGTTGCCCAGCTCATCTTCTTCTTCCACTTGTCACCAGACGAAACTCGATCGATACATAATCCGCCGTAGTAAATGATTCCCCCTTTTAGTCTTCCATATCAAGTTTAGAGTTTTTAATAATTGATAGATGAATTTATTAGATGAGGATGGGTGGGTGGGTAGATTGATGGTTGCCGCTACGAGTCGCTGTCGTCGCAGCTCTTATCGATTCGCCGAGATGTTAATGATGATGGCCCTTTTCAATAATGTAGTACAACCGTCTGCTACCACTGTAGACTCTCTCCCCCCCTCCAATCGGAAATCCAAATGTCAACAGCGCAACCAACCAAGTTCTTTCGCGTGTTCCATTTGGACTGAAAAGGGAGGGTGGGTGTATATATATCCAACCGTTTCCATAGCGACACTTTCGAGTTCACATCAAACGGAGAGATAGAGAAGAACCCCCATCACGCAGCTTCTTCTTCTTCCGACTTTTGTCAAAGTCCATCAATAATCAATAAGACACGGGGTCGATTTCATCGGCCATTAGATTTTCATCCATCCCTTTTTTATTTTATGTAATCTCAAATCTAAATCTTTCAAATCTAAATGCGGTGGAGGGAGGGTCAGGTGGGGACCCTGGACTGGGGGGAGATGATATAAATATCCGGTAGGGAGGGGAGAGAGAGCATTGTCGTGTTCGTGTACTTTGCAGCGTCGACTACGTAATGACGCGCGACGAAGCGAGGATTTGAATAATGTAATGGAGCAGGAACAGGAGGAGGATGGAGGATGGAGAAAGGGAGCCGAGTTTCGGTTGTCATGGCGATTGCATCCAATCCTAACAAAAGAATCGATTTCCCTTCCGGGCGGGTGAATTGAATTTTTCTTTATTTTCTCCCAATCAGTTTTTATGATTTGATTTGATTCATTTTTCTTATTTTTTTCAGATCTTTTCTTTATAGAAGAAGAAGACGGACATTGTGGCACGTGTTATTGAGCTGCTGCCGAGTCGATAATGACACACATGTCAGTCACGTCTCTCATCCGACCAAAATGCAGTGTAGGAGTAGTAGGAGATCGGTGGCCTCCTCATCTTTTGATGTGTCTGTCTCCCCTCCGCCAATTGACGGATGATTGAGATATTTCCCCCATCAGCTGGAACGAAGGGAATAAGTGGGCCATCACTTAATTGCCCGCCGAGTTGCAATTCTTTTGTGTGTCTGTCTGTGTCATCGTTCCGTTTGATGTTGCGGCTCTCTACGGCAGCATCCAGCGGGAATGGGGGGGGGGGGAGGAAGAAAAGTTGATCAGACACACCACCGCCAATTCCCCAATGAATTCGTCCAGGAAAAAAGAAGGAAGGAAGAAAAATCTGTGACGTTTCCATCCATCAAGTCTCTAATTGAGTTGCTCCCCCCGTATTTTGCCCCGTGTGCACACGACTTGTAATGCAATTATCTTTTTGATTCATTTTCACAGGCTGACCAAAAAAAGAAAAAAGAAAAGAAATCTGGGCGAATGTGAAACGGATGCAATCAAAGACCCAACGGCAGTTTCCGGAATAGTCCCGCAGCAGCAAAAACTCCTTTTTCTTCTTTTTTGGGTAGAAAAAAGAAAATTGCCGACTCGGCTGTATAGACGATACGACCCTCTCGTGAGATGAGAAAAAAGGAGCCCAGTCAGCTCCTGTGGCGACGTTCGCTTGTCAACAGACTCCTCCTCTCCTGGCCGATCGATACACTCTTAGGCGACGACGGCGACGCCACTGGCAGACTCTGGCGCACACTTTCGCCACACACACCGAATATCCAATCATAAACATGTCGGGACACGAAACTTTTGTAAATAGATCATCGCTAATTTCATTAGATTTTTTCTTCTTCCCATTTTAATTGTCAATTTCATTCGACCAGGGACCCCGGACCAATGAAATTACCAACGACCCCGACAGGTAAACTTCGTTTTCACACCTTTGTCAAATGAAATTTCCCCTTTTAAAAAGCT
Source organism: Daphnia pulex (assembly GCF_021134715.1). Classification (NCBI taxonomy): domain Eukaryota; kingdom Metazoa; phylum Arthropoda; class Branchiopoda; order Diplostraca; family Daphniidae; genus Daphnia; species Daphnia pulex. Next base: position 12,096,302 of record NC_060023.1, on the reverse strand, counting down.
CCTCCTATTTTTGTTTTAAATTTCTTTTTTAGTTTTTTATCGGGAATCCTCGTGACTGTTGGCCACGAGGTCCATCGCGCGGTATCCCGGCCCGGAAAATCTTGTGACGTCCAGTCGTCGGTGTCGGTTTGCAATGGCCACAGGTTAGTTGGGCGGACGAGTTTTCTCTCTCTGATTTCCCGTTGAATAGACGGGCAACTTGAAAAGAGTAGGGGAGGGTGTCGAGTGGTCCGGCGGGAGTTGCTCATTTGAACTGGCCGTCGCCCCCCTTACTACTCCTTGGAACATTGTGCCCAGTCTAAACGTAGAGTACAGTTGTTGTTATGTTTACACTTGAGACGCACGCACAACACGGTAAGTACTCTTGTTCATTTCGCCCTTGTTGTTGTTGCTCCTATTAATAACTGCACACCCAACTTTCTCTCTCAAGAGGGGGGGAAAGGGCGGAGTTGTGTTTTTCATTTCCCCTATTTTTTCTCGATGGGCCGCCGCTAACGATGCCGGAAGAGTCAGACGAGTTCATCGTCGTGACTGGTGTAGTAGCCGGAAAAAGGTTTTTTTACATATGGAAAAAGGGGAAAAAGTCAAATCCGGCACTAGTCTTTTTTCGGTTGGGGTTTTATGAGCGGTTGTAATCCATCCATCCGTTGGGAGGAGGGCTGAAAAATCCAGATTGCACAGTCGCGGTGGAAGAAATAAAAAAGGAAAAAGATCTTCTTCTTCCTCCGCAACAACATGGATCGTACCGAGAGGGATAATAACAACGTCAGCTGATGATGTGCCCCCCCCCCCTTTTTTTTAAAAATAAGAAGAAAAAAGATCCGGATCGATCCTCCTCCTCCTCCTCCGCCCTTTTATATGTATTATACCACCCAGCAGTGCCAGGCAGCCACGGCTTTTATTATAGAAAGTCTTTTGCCCATCCGCCCTAGACAAAAAAGAAAAAGAAAAACTTTATCCAGTTGGATGCGGATGCACATCTTATTCGTCAGTTCCTCCTCCTCCTCCTTCTTTTATACCTCCTTGCTCCTTGCTCCAGAGCTCAGCCGCCATGTAGTTTGAGAGATGGAGGAGATTTTTCATCCGGAAGAGAAGATCTACCCCCCCCCCCCCATCCCTTGCTACCACCAGTGCAACTACTATTTCCCCTCCTCCTCCACCATCATCAAAAACTTGGCCTTCCTCTCTCGTCCTGAATAATAATCGATTTTTTCCTACACCGACATTTTCTGGAAATGAATTCCCGTTACATTTCTTTTCCCTCCTGATTATTAGACGGATGTTGTGTACTACCCTGGAAAAAAAGTTGTTTTTTTTTTTTTTGGTCTCTAATTGGCCATTTGGTGGTGTACCAGTCGATCCTAATCGTCTTTTTCTTCTTCTCCTCGTTAAGGATTTCCACGTTTGTCCTTTTTTATTTTTCTTCTTCTTTTGGAACGTGTCCAGTTTTTATTTTTTGTTGTTCAAGAGGGAGGGGGGAGATGGAATGGAGTGGATGAATCCGGCTTTATCAGTCCGTCTCGTGATTTCCCTCGACTTCATTAAATTTCTGGTCGAAAATGAGCAAAGTTGATTGGCTGTTCCCCCCTCCCTCCAGCTCCTATTTTCCATATATAGCTCAAGCATCACGAGTAGGGGGCAGCAGCTTGTTATCGTCATCACGTCGCACACAAAGTCCAGGCTCCTTCTTCTCATTCAGAGAAACTGCGCACCACCAGGATCGATCCTGATTTTTCTTCTTTTTTCCTTAGATGGCCGCCAGGGGAAATGTTAAGGGTCTTTTCTCTTCTTCTTCTTTTTCATTTTCTTCTGGTGAAATTCGATTTGGGATTGGCTCCCAATGATTTCTCTTCCTTGTTGGAAATGTCCAGTTAGTCCAGTTGGGTTGCCATGGAAACTGGTGGCCAGCACAGACTTCTCTCTCTCTCGTGTCTGTCAGATTGGCTACGCGTGAAATTGGATGTTGTTATTGTTGTTGTTGGAGCAGCAGCAGGAGCCCAGGCCGCCACCACCACCACCGTTACAATCGATATCCATCCATCCATTTACCCTTCCTCTTTTATTCTACAGAGTGAGGGAACGTGTTCCTCTCCCCTTCCTTTTTTCTTTCACGGGGGAATGGCCGGGAGAGAGAGAAAAGTTGGGAAGGATCAACAACTCGACGTTAGTCCATCCATCCATCCATCCATCCATCCATCCAGCGGCTCCCTGTGTGTTTGTGTGTGTGTTTGTGGGCGGATTTTCTTTTGGGTTTGTTTTTTCTTCTTCTTTCAGGGCGAGGGTTGTCACGTGCATTAACCAAATCTACAAAAAAAAAAGAACAACAGGGTGTCCCGAACCTGTTGGACTCCCGGCCCACAATTTTTTTTAAGGGGGAGGGAAATTCCCAGCCAAAAAGTTTCAACAAAATTTGATTCGAAAAGTTCAAATTTTTTGGGGGGAGGTTTTTTTTTGTTTTGTTTTGCGGTGACTTTTGGTTTTCTCATCCGTAACGTATCGGAATCGAGTCTCATCCGCCGGATGACTCCACCTTCCCCACTACTACTACTACTACCCCTTCCACTTCTCTATCCACTTTGGGACACTGAAACCGAAAACCTTTTTGACGTTTGTGTTTTTTTTTTTCTTTTTTAATTTTTATTTCCTACGGTGGTTGGGGGGGGGGGGAGTTGGGTGTGTAATTCAATATTGACGGGGGGTGTGTGTGTGTGTGTGTGGGGCGTAGGTGTAGCGGGTCGGGAAATCAGCAGACCTGCCTGGATGTTTTTGTTATTTTCCACGGGGGGGGGGAGTAGAGAGGAGGGAGGTGGATGACGGCAGATCTCGTGTCACTCGCCAGTTGAAACAGAAAATGAAAAATGAAAAAAACAGGTTGAATTCGACACCCGAAAAAACTGACCGCCGTGTGATTCCGCCCAAATTTTTCATTTAGGACAACAACAACAACAAAAATGAAATTTCCTGATGCTGGGCCTTTTCCCCTCCAGAAAAATTAGAAAAAGAAAGAAAAACAATTTTTTTTTGTCCTATTCTGATGAGAAAAAGAGAAAATGTGTGTCGTGAAATGTTGACACACGCCGGGCGACGGGTGAGAGATGGCGCGCGGCCGAAATGGAGGAACAAATAAGAGCCCAGAGCCCAGCCCAGTCCCCTCCAAACAACACCTTTTCCCATCTCTTTTTCTAAACAAACAAGACACACGGAATAACTGTCCATATCTCTCTTTCTCTTCTCTTCTTTTTGAGAAAAGAAAAGAAAAGTTCACCTGCTGTTTGATGGCGTCGGGTCGTTAAAACTGATGCCATCATTTAGACATGACGACCGAATTCATTCTTAAAAAACCTCTATTCTGTTATTTTCCATCTTTTTGGTTACAAAGAGATTCTCTGAATAATTTCAACGTCAATCAAATTACCAGGTATATCAACTTGAATAAAATTTTTTTTTAAAAGTTTGAAATTTGTTTTGGGCGGCTCTTGGGTGGTCGGTGGGTCTCGGTGCGAAAAATGTGACGTCACTGTCGGGCGGATGTTTGCGGTCCGTCCGTTTCCCCTCCCCCCTCTTCCTTTTATTTCTTTTCTTTCTTACGGGATTTTGACGTGACATAAGAAACAAGGGGAAGAGAGAAAGTGTCTGAATAAAATGCGTTGCATTAAAAAAAGGAGAATTGCCTTTGCGCGTGACTTTGTGTGTAAATCGAAAAAAAGGGGGAAAGAAACAAAACAAGAAAATGTGCGCCGGTTCAAATTTTCTTCTTTTTTAAGTTGTTGTGAGTTTGATTATCGTCCCGTTGTTTTTAGAGGCGAACGTGTCGCTGCATTTCAAATTTTAAAAGGGGGAAGGAAGAGGAGGAAATGATTTTTTAAAAAGAAGAAAAAGAAGAGAATAGAAATGATGTAAAAGTTGAAGGATGTTTTCTCTAGCAGCCGAGTCGATGGATCGATTGATAAGAGTCGAAAAAGTCAATAATCCAATGGCCCGCGCCACTTTGTCTTGTTCCACGTCTATTCTCTTCTTCTTTTTTGATTCTTTCTTTCTGTCTTGTATGTAGTTGGATTGCGAACAAATAACAGTATTAGCCTTTACTCGTGTCTCTTCTCTCTTCTCTCTGCCTTGATGTGTGCACAGGGCGATAAGATCTTTTCTTTTCTCTTCTTTTGTCTGCTGCTGCTGTTTGCTCAAAGAAGAAGAAGAAGAAGAAAAGGAGAAATGACGGTAGAGGCTACGATCTTTCGCCCTTTGACAATCTTCTCCTTCAAACATTTCGGAGCAAATAGAAACGACAAGAAATGCGCCAGACAGACAAACGGAGAGAGAGGCAATTGACATTGGGCGGATCAGGAGGAGAGTTGTTTGAATGTTGGCGGGCGAATCGACAGCAGCGCCACCACCGCAGCTTCCACCCACCCACCCCACCCGTTTCCTCTCTCTTCTCTAGGAAAAAAAAAGGACGGACATGGTGGTACTACGTAGACGGGCCAGGCTGGGGGAGTACTATAGTGTAGAGTCGAATCGCAGTCGAGTCGCCCAGTTTTTTAGTCGCCCACCCGCCACCGACGCACACGGACACGTTTCTTCTTCTCTCTCGGCTCTTCCTCTCTCCCAACAACAACAACAGTTTCAACAACTTCTTCTTCTGTATTTGCTCGTCCGCGTTACTACACCCAACAATTTCTGGTTGTCGTCCCGGCTCCAAAGTGTCGAGTCATTAGAAAAAAAGGAAGAATTTGAGGACTCGTCATGTTTTCACTTCGGTGACCGTCAGCGTGAACGTGAACGTGACTTTTGGGGGTTTTCCATTTCCCCCCCACCAACCATCTGACCAACCGACGAATCAAAAAGTGTTGCTCTGTGCCGTGTGTGGCGTGTGTGGTGTGTTAAAGTGTTGGTGGTGTTGTTGTTTTTGTTTTGTTTTTTCTTCCCAAATTCCCCAAATGGCGGCGACAATCAACCGAGTCACGTGATTTCCCTCTCCGGGTCCCCCCCAACCCCACCCCGGCCCTCCTTACCGAAAAATCGTCCGACTGTCGTTGTCGTCGTGTTATCTCGACGGCCTCTACTCTCTCGGTTGCTGCTGATAGCCAAACCAACTTTATCCTCTTTACTTTGGCCGTTTTTGTCTCTTTTTCCCGTTTTTTTCATTTCGATTCTCTGCTCGCCGCCGACGGACACGACACGCCACGCGTGAGAAAAGAAACAAAAGAAAAATTGTGTCTTCTTCTTTTTATTCGGTTCGGTTCGGCCACCGTTTAGTGTCTGTCGTCTGTTGGCCATCCGTTACGCCTTCAACCCCAATTTGATCCCCTCCTTATAGAAAAAGAAAGAACTGACAAAAGATGGAGATGCTCAATTCATTGAATATTTTAGCCGGAAAGATCTCACCGCAGAATCACGACGGAGAGACGACCACATCCGCAAACAGTTCCGCCGATCACTCACCATCATCCGCAAGGTAAAACACTCAAAACATTTTCCAACATTTTTTGGGGGGATTTCAACTTTGATTTAACTTTGGCGTTTTTGAGTCCCCCCCCCCCTCCACTTTTGTTTGACTTGGTTATCACCAAACAAACACAGACACACACAAATAAAGGCCCAGTCAGCTGATGGTTGATAATCTCGTAAGATAACAACTGACACACAAAAACGGCCGACTAAAAAGTCAAAGAAAAAAGGAAAAATCGATTCGTATTTGGCCGTTTGGGAAAAGTTTGGAACCGTTGGGCACAGCTGATCGGTCCAACCACCAGCGTCATTTGTTTTTTTCTATTTGAATACATTAGCGATCGATATGAGCAGCTAGAGCCAATTTCCGGTTTTGGCTATCGATAGAATAGAAGAGAAAAAGAATCAAAGAGGAATGCGTTTTAATTGAAATTTAAAATTTTTCTTTTTTTTTCAATTTGAAAAATTAAAATGAAAAAATGAAAACAAAAAAAAAAGGGAAAAATTTTGGTGGGTGGTGTAATTGGATTCGAGGAGATATCTGATGTCGGGACGGATATGCTAGATAGTATGACACCCAAACGACCCAACGAATCAGTTGGCCCACAGCATATGTACATATCACCCCACCACCCTCTTTCTTTCTCCTTATCCTTTGATTTCTCCTCCTTCTCATTTTGTGCATATTAAACAACCGGGTCCGTACTGGATTTCTTCTTCTCCTTACCAAATTGAAAAAATTCAAAATTCAAAATTAATTTTTCTTTCCACGTTTGGAACTTGTTGAGCAGCCAGCGAGGGAGGGAAGGAAATATTTCGGCGTCTTGAATCAACAAACTGAGAAAAGTACAAAAAAAAAGTAAAAAAGAAGAAGAAGCAACAAACACGACAATTTGGAACGCAGTGCACAACATACGAGTTATAAACAATTCCTCTTCTTCTCTCACTCTGAGAGAAGAAGAGAACCGGTGCAATGTGCACCAGGGAGCGGCCGGGTCCGGTCCCCTTTTTCTTTTTTCTAAACATAAACTGAGGGAGGGGGGAAATTCAATTTTATTTTTAAACTTTGTTCAGGTGATGTTTTACAATTTTAATTTTCTTTTTTTCTCGACAGGATGAACGGACGTGTGGCCGATCAGCCGGATCCCGACGCCATCAAAATGTTTGTGGGCCAAATTCCGCGCTCGATGGACGAAAATGATTTGCGCAAAATGTTTGAAGATTACGGACAAGTCCATCAGGTCAACGTCCTCCGCGACAAAATCTCCGGCCAGAGCAAAGGTAAAAAAATGACGGCCCATTTCATTCCGTTTTGTCCGTTTTTCTTCCATCTCCGGTGAGGGGACAGACAGTTAGTCCCGCGTGACGACGTTAATCATCGTCATCATCACACGCCGGTAGAGTTCCAGCCGGGCAGACTTGGTAAGGGGGAGAAGAAACTTTCATGTTCTCCCTCCTCCCCCTACCAAACTCGTTGCCCAATTCGATTGACGCCCGTGTCGGACGTGATTCGAATCCCAACATCCTCCATCATCTCTCCTCTTCCCAGTTAGTCCGGCTGCAGGGGCATGGACAAGGGAGGGTTAACAAAAACAGATCGGTCCGGTCGAGTCCAGTTTCTTTTTCTTTCTATATCCCGTCCAGCAGTAGCAAGTACCTGCCCAGTTTCAAACAAAAATGCGGGACGGAAGGAGTTCAAGACGGAAGAGGAAAAAAGAAAAAAGGAGATGCCAAAAATATAAGAAAAGAGGAAAGAAGAAGAAGAGAGAATGTGTGTATACGTAAACTCTGGATGGAATGGATGGATGGATGGATGAAATGGGCAGGCAGCCAAAGAAACAGAAAAAAAGGGCCAGCCACAGTCAGCTAGCGTTCTCCTCTACCCCCCAACCCACCCAACGTCTTTGGCTATGAGCTATTTCGGTATTTTGTCGAGTAGTTGCGCCGATTGCCCAAGTCTCTCCTACCGTGTGAGTAAAGATCCTGGCTGAGACTGCAACACCCATCCTCTCTTTTCAGGAAGGGTGGTAAGGGTGAGGGTGGTGGTGGGTTGTGGACCCTTTGGCACTAATAGCCTCCGTCAGACGCCAGTCGAAAACATTAAAGAACAAGAAAAAATGTGGAACCTCGGCCAAAAAACTCTTCTCTTTTCTCCTCCTAGTCGCTCCCGTTCGCATCCACTTCCGCATTGGGGAATTGCTCGCATCCCCAGACTTATCTCTCCCCCTCCCTATCCTCTTCTTCTCTCCGGGATTTTTTCTTTTTATTTTTTCGCGGGAGTGGGGGAGGGGGAGACCAGCAGCTTTTCATTTCCGGTGTGTCGAGATATTTATTCATTTCTGCGCCTTTTGTTGTTGCCTTTTTGGTTGTTTGTTTCTTGTTTTTGTTTGTCGGGAGGAATTTCGAATTTTCCGCGCGTGTCAAGTTCAAATTTCCCAAGCGGCCAAGTACCAACACGTCGAGTAGAAAAAAGGAAGAAAGAAATCAAATTGGCTGGGCCAGTAACAAGTCGGCAGACGTGACGTGACTCGACTCCTGGTGCCCATTCCCTGGTGGCCATTTTCCCCTTGGCCACCACCACCACACGTTATTGCATCAAACCTAATCAGAATAATAGACGAGGCCCAGAATAATTCAACGGCAGCAGCAGCATCTCCTCTCCGTTTTTTTTTGGATCATCTTCATCATCCAATGGGACAAAATGTCGGGATCGTTACGAGTCGACCGATGGAAAAATGGACAAGATGTCCCAGTCGCCATGACAACGACGACGACGTTTCATTTGAAAATGTAATGGGGCCCGAGTTGAGAGGGAAATTTTCGTTTCATCATCACCTTGACAACGGCCAATCTCCGTCACCGTCCGTCACTTTTCATCACGCCAGCAGATGAAAATCGCTGGGCAAAGACGACGACGGGCGTATCGATTCTTTTCTCTCCCGCGTCCCTTTTGCCCGTCATTTGGAGTTGGGGGGGACGCTGGCCAGGCTGCAAATGTGTCGCCGATGACACAATCCGTCGCTACTCCGCTCAGCTCCCCTCCCCCCCTGGAAAAAAAGCGGAAGTTGTCTCTCCTCCTCCTCCACCCCAATCTTTTCATATAAAAAAAAGGACGGACCAAACAGAGGGGAAGGGAGAAAGAGGCTGGGGGCTGTTTGCGGACCAGCGGATCTTATCGATCCATCGAGAGAAGCAACCGGGACTACTACCTCCTCCTCTCAACAGCTGTGAGAGTGTCGAGGCTCTTTGTCTCCCTCGCAATCGATTCGAATCAATCCGCTTCCCCCTCCCCATTCCACCTCCTGTGTGCATTTTTTCCCCTTACAAACCACGACGACGACGACGTCCATTATCGCCCCGGCGCAACTCGGCATATTTTTTTCGTTCCTCCCCAAATTTTTTGATTCTTTTTGATAAGGATCCCCCGAGGCGTGTTGAGCGCTTTTCATTTTTCTTCTTGTTTTTATGAGTCCCAGCGCGATGGCGTTAAAGAGCGGAGCAAATATTAAATTTGAATCTTTTTGATTTCGTCAGGTTGCTGTTTCGTCACGTTCTACAAGCGCAAAGATGCCCTGCAGGCGCAAAACGACATGCACAACATCAAAACGTTGAGTGGGGTGAGCAGCTGATTTGGCCTTTTTTTCTATTTTTCTATTTCCCAATTTCCCAAGTCGGAGCAAATGGGACAGGAATTCGAATAAGACAAACAACAACGGGACGAAGAGGACGAGGACTTGATGAAGTAGCGCAATTTGCCTAATGAACCGCGTCGTCAAGTTCACCGCCCGGGTCTCAACTTCACCCAGCAGAGGACGGACGCCAACTTTTTCTTCTTCACGGGACGGGACGTGACGGGAAAAGAAAAATAAGAAAAAGGGATCGAAATTAGCTCGTCTCTTTTGTCTCCTGTCCGGAATTCCGGAATTTCTCTCTCTCCCAATCTCAATCCCAAAGGGACTCGCAACGAGCAGCAGACGATCAAGACGAATCGTTTGTGATTGCCAGAACCTGTCTCCTCCCTCCTCGTTAGTGGGAGGAGTTTTAGATCGGCAGCATCCGGCACAGGTGTCGATCCTCTTTTAATTTAAAAAAGGGAAAGATGCAAATGGCCTCAATCATTTAAATTAGGCGAATTAAAAATAGACGAACAAGTTTGTCTCTCGTTATCTAATCGGCGCCATCTTTCTTCTTCTCCTATTTCCAAAGTCATTTGGAAATAAATCGATTTCGGGCTGGGTAATGGCCGCCGACAAGCTGAGGGCCAGGCGAGAGGAGACATTTTATTGATTTATTTTGATCGCATAAAAAGAGCGAGAGGGGAAAAAAATCATAAATATAAAGTGACTTTGGCTCCTATCATGTGGGAGGGATAGTAAGAGAGCGCCGGCAGCTCTACATGTAAGAGTCTAGGAGTCTAGGAGACAATCATGATTTATGAGAGCCAATGGCAAAGCCCTGGCCTCCCCCCCGCCCTTTTTCGAATATGAAATTCCTTTTTTTTCTTTCTTATTCTTGTGTTTTTATTAACTTTGTTGGGCTGATTTATATATCTATTTGACGTTGGGGGAAAATGATTATTTAGATGCACCATCCGATCCAGATGAAGCCGGCCGACAGCGAGAATCGCAACGGTACGACCCGACATATCAACGACCAGGAGAGAGATAATTGAATTTCATTTTCTTTTCTTCTTTTCCATTCAATGGGCAGAGCGCAAACTGTTTGTGGGAATGTTGTCGAAGAAAATCAGCGAGAACGACGTGCGGATCATGTTCAGCGCTTACGGATCCATCGAGGAGTGCACCGTCCTCCGCGACAACAACAACATCAGCCGAGGTTTTTCTTTCTTTTCTCTTCTTCTTTTTCTTCCATCCTTTTCTTTTGATTATTTATTTCTTTTTTGATTGTTTTTTTAACTTAATTCCCTTGTTCCGGCTACTGTTTTTTACCCCCGTTTGATTCCAATCAACGTCGAATTAATCCGTACTACACGCTGCGACATCTAGTGGTCGTTTCTCGTACCAACTAACAATAATAACCCACCAAAACTAAAAAATCTAAAATAACTCTAAAACAAGCAATGCTGTTGTTCTTTTTCTCTGCCTTTTCTACTCTTTCTACTCTGTTTGTTGTTGCTCTCGTTGTTTGTTGTTGTCGACCACACACACACGATCGCAGAGTAAAAAAATCAGAGCTCTTTGAAAGGCGCGCGCACACACGTCGACTGTTTTGGCGTTGTCTGATGATGGCGCGGCTCCTTTAATTGAATTGTTTTTGTTTCTGGTCGGTGATTGGTGTCTCGTTTCCTAGGATGTGCTTTTGTGACGTTCACGTCGCGTCAGTCTGCCGTCACTGCCATCAAGACCGTGCATCACTCACAAACGATGGAGGTGTGTAAGTGTCCACCCCACCACCCAACCAACCACCACCTTATACCCGTCTTGTCACCTCATCCGCACTAACCTCGTTGATTCTCTTCCATTCCCCGACAGAAGAAGAAAAACGTTTCAATGTCTCGTTTTCCTCACGACTGTGTCCCATTTTCATCCTTTTTCTCTTTGTTTCTCTTATTTCATTTGATGTTTAAACAGGGATGCTCGTCGCCGATGGTCGTCAAGTTTGCCGACACCCAGAAGGAAAAGGACCAGAAACGGGTCCATCACGTGGGTAGCACCACCAATCTCTGGGGTGGAATCGGCATCAACAATTTACCTCCGCAATACCTGACGGTAACTTCCCCCAATTCACAAATTCTACTTTTTCTAAAATTTTCTCGTCAATCTTTTATTATATTTTTAAAGGGACTACCGTCGAACGGAGGCGCAAGTTTGTCGCAGTTGAGCGGACTCAACGCGCTGGGCGTCCAGCAACTGTTGGCAGCCTCGTCGCAAAATTCGCTGGCCAACACTCAAGGTAAAACAAACAAGGAAGCACAGCAGAACTAGGCAAAGATCAATATTTCTATTCTAATTCTATTGACGTGGTTTCTTTCTCTACATAATGATTTTTCTTTTCCGTTTGTTTGTTTGTTTGTTGTTTCTTCGTTCGCTGAACGCCAAAACTTTTTTGTTTTTTGTTGTTGATTTTTGGCAGCCGCTCTACAAAGTCTGGCCAACTTACAGAGTCAGGCCGGACTGGGAATGAGCGGAAATGGAAGTCCAGGCTCGGCAGTCAACGACCTCAATTCAAGTCTGGCCGCCCTGGCCAATTTCAACAGTCAAAACATTTTCGGATCATTAGGTAAACGGAATGAGGACGACACCATTTTCAATTGGGAATTATTTCTAACAAATTTGAATTTGGCGCCATTGTAGATATCAACGCGATGAACATGCAGAACCTGGCCGCCTTGGCCGCCATCGCCAGCAACGGAAATGGAATCCAATCGCTCGGTTCAGGTGAGTCGCAGGCCCAACCGGAATTTTTATCTCACCTTTTCTGATTTGTTGATTGAATGTCGTTTTGCCGAGGGCGTGTCAAATGATTCCGACTATTTCAATTGCACCGGTGCATGTCCTTTCTTGATTTCCTTCCCCCCCCCCCCCGTTGGATTTTCCATTTTTAAAAAAGACAATTTTGGCTGAAAAATATTTTTGGGCTAAAATTGTCTAAATATTTGATGCATTTTAGGGTTCAAATTGGATTGGAAATTATTTTTCTGATTTCGTTGGTTGTTTGATTTATTTTTTGATCTCTTTTCTCGTATTTTGCAATTTGGCTCTTCTATATTTGGGTGTGTGGTGTGCTATGCTGTGGTGGTGCCTGCCCATTTCTACCCCCCTGCTCCTCCGGGTCCGTATTTCTCTCACCCACCCAAACCTCTACCTTTTTTTCATCAACCCAAAATGACGTTGTAATACGCAACAGCTTTCACGCACGGAGACGTCATTGTACCCGTGACAGCTTCAGCTGGCCATTGGGCTCCAGTTGTCGGTAAGTAAAAAACAACTAAAACCAACACAAAAAACGAATTTTTATTTTCTCGACGAGACCAAACCTTTCAAATTCGTTGTAGCTATCAAATGTGTGTGCACAACAACCTACCCAAACACGAATGGGGAATGGCATTTTTCATATTGAATTTCTCGTCTCTCTGAATTGTATAACGGAATGATTTCTTCTTCTTCTTGTGCACGTTTCTATTCGCTTTGATGACCTTTTTATTTCTTAAATTTTATTTTGGCTTTTTGTTTGTTTTTTTATATCGATTTGTTTGTGCCGGAACACACACAGACACGAAACACACAAGACACACACAACAAAAACACTTGAGAGAAATGATCAACTCAAATTGCCCCCCTCAATTATTTTTTAAATTTTTTGTCATCATTTTTTCGGCTATTTCTTTTTGGTTTTCTTTTTCTTTTTAATGGAATGCCTTTTCTTAATATATGCCCGTCTTAATGACAAGTGACGGAAACAACACGGTGATCCATTCATAGATCAAATGGGGGACAGAAAGGGGTTGATGCTTTTGTTGTTTAATGTCGCATGTTTTGATGGTTTGATTGGACTTTGAATGGGATTTAAACTGGGACATTTAAAACAAAATAAAAGAACAAAACTCCTAAATTCCCTCCCCAAAAACCGCCCGGCTTGCAAAAACAACCGACTCATCTGACACCCAAATTGATAGGAGGATCGGCCAGCAATTCGCTGGGCCATCAACTGGTGGCCGCTGGCCCCACTGCCACAGCTGCCGCCACACAACCGTCCCATTCCAACAGCCAACAACAACAGCAGCAGCACCAACACCACCACCAGAGTTTAGTCAACAATCGCGGGACAGCTGGAACAGCAGCAGCCACGGCGACGTCGGCCGGAATCAACGGATTGGGGACGTCGGCAGCCGCTGCGGCAGCCGCCGCCGCCGCCAATCTCGAAGCCCTGGCCAACGCCTACACGGCCGGCATCCAGCAGTTCACTACAGGTGCCGCCCAGCCCCTTCTCCAAACAAAAACCCCCAATTCCGCAATTCCGCAATTCCGCAAAATGAGATGATCATTTCTCCAATGTGGAAAAAAAGCGCCAAAATTTAAAAAATTGAAATAATTTCATAAGGAAAAGTTACACACGAAACAACAACATAAAAATCATCCGGCACTCTTCGTCACTTTGCTTCTTTTTCACCTGTTTTTCTTCCACTTCCGGCATTCCGGCATTCCTTTTTCGTTTCAAAAATTGATTTATTTGTTGGTTTGTTTTTTTAGCTTTCCCCAATTTCACTAGCGGCCAGGTGGGGATGAATGGCGCCAACGGCGGGAGTGTCAGTCCCCTGGGTGGCAGCGGCAGCGTGACGGGTAGCGGATTGCGCCAGCAGGAAGGGCCGGAAGGATCCAACCTGTTCATCTACCACCTGCCGCAAGAGTTTGGCGACACGGACCTCTGTCAAGCCTTTTCGCCCTTTGGCAACATCCTATCAGCCAAAGTCTTTATCGACAAGCAGACCAATTTGTCAAAGTGTTTCGGTATTTCCATTTAATTTGACATGACATTATATTTTAATCGGAAAATTTTGATGAATTCTATTTCTCTTATTTTAGGTTTCGTGTCGTACGACAACCCGATGAGCTCCCAGGCGGCCATCCAAGCCATGAACGGCTTTCAAATCGGCACCAAACGGCTCAAAGTCCAGCTGAAACGTTCCAAAGACGCCTCGAAACCTTATTAAAAAAAAAGAAACAGAAAAACTCTCGGGGGGAGAGAAATAAATATTTTGAAATTCGAAAAAAAAATTAAAAAAAGAAAAAAATATTTTTTTGTTGATGTCACTGAACGCAACAAGCCACCGCCCCATTACAAAAAAAAAGAAACGTACAATTTTCAAATGACTGGACAAACACGCCTTGCCCCTTCCCCCTTTCTTGGTAGTAAGTTGGGAATTTTAAATTTTTTTTGTTTTCATTTTATTTTTTAAAAATAATTATTATTATTCAATTTGAAATGCGACCAAATAACCTAGTCACATTTATGGAAAAAAGTGCAAAGCCTATAAACATATCATGTGATTGGTTCTTCTTAAATTTCTTTATTTCACAAATATTTCACAAATAGAGAAAACAAATTGATTTAAACCTTTTTTTTTGAATTCTTCTCGATTCATTTTTCCCGCTCAAATTCAAATGATTGAAATTTTCTAGTCTATCTCAGGGTTTTGTCGTTGACTACATGTTTTAGCTGTAACGTTTTTGTCTCTCGTCTCTCGTATCGAATGTTGTTTTTGATTTGATTTTCTCTTCTTCTTCTAGGTTTCCTTGTGTCCGTGTGTCCGTGTGTGCACCACAACCAACCAACCAACCAACCACAAATTTAAAAAAAAACAATTTCAAACCTCCTCTCGTTTTCACGTTGTTTGTCAAACCTTTTTTTCTTTTTTTCATCGTGTATCTTACTCCCTGCGTGTCTCGTACGTGTGTTTTTGTCGTCCCCCATATAGACACAACAATTGTTTGGCGTCTCTGTCGTCGGAGAAGCGGACGAATATTTCATCCGCTTCTTTTCTTTTATTTGTTTTTCATTTACACGTGTCTTGTTCTTCTTTAATTGTTATGTTGAATCATAGTATATTACCAAATTATTGTAGAGAGATTACAAAAAGAAAGCTATTTCATGTTTGCCTCCCTTTTAAAAAAGAAAAGAAGAATTCAGCTAGGCCAGATGCCAAAATGTCGTTTGTTTGTTTCTTCAATTTTTATTTTTAGTTTTTCCATTTTTTGGATTATGTTTGATTATGTTCCGTGTCCCATTTGTTTGTGTGTCTTTTGATTGTTTTAGTTTTTTTCGATGTTGATTCGACATGGATGTAGTGATCAGCTAGTCTCACCCACACACACACGTATAGGTTATATATAATTATATTAATTTCTAATTTTTAAAAGTGACATTAATTCAATTCGAAAATACGAACGTGTATACCTCCCCCACCACCACCCACCATCGACTCTTCATTTCTGTTCGAACCGTTTGACAACAACAACAACAACACGCAAGATGTTGGAAACAAGGTGTGGCGCCGTGACACCTACATGTGCCTTTTTGTTTTGTTTTTTGTTCTTTTTGATCGAAATTTCCTCGGCAGTGACACGTACAGACGCACGCCCTAGTCATGCAACAAGAACACACACACACACGTCCGACGGCCAATTTACCACAAGTATCAAATGATCCCAAATGTCAGTGTGACGTGCAGATTTTTCGCAAGGACCGGCAAACATTTTTTGGCAACCAGGTGGACGTTATCCCCCAAAAAAGGACTTGACAAGCACCTAAACAAAAACTTGTATATCTCTAATTGTGTTTTTCTTCTTTCTTTTAATTCGATTGTCTTTTGTTCAAGTTCCAAGTGAAAATTTTTTGTTGTGTTGCAAAAAGTGATGTGACGGAGTTGTTTGCTGTTGTTGTTGTTGTTGTTGTCTGGTGGGCACGTGAGATCTCGTCGTTTCATATTTTTCTTCACACCCCATTTCCCACGTTTACCTTCGTTTGAGAAAAAACAACTACGGTTGGCGATTTTTGAAGCGTCAGACATTTTTCGATACTTAAAGAAAAACTAAAACAATTATGTTGCAAGACGCCAGCAAGAGAAATTCGCCCGTGTCTATTTTTTGAAAGAAACACACACAAACTCGTGACCTAATGAGCACTTGTTGATGGTAGTCATGTTTGTAGTATTCATTTTTCAGTTCTAATTAGACAAGTTCCTGCGAGAGAGAAGAAGAAGAAGAGAAATTTGAATTTCGGGTGGGATCGACGATGCCAAATTTTATTTTTGTTTTATTTGTACGACTTTTTTTTTTGTTTCATTTTTTTCACGTTTGCACCGCAAATTTAGACAAAAATTTGATGTTACAAATTGCGATTTTTTTTTGGAAATATTTGGTGTGGAATACTTTAAACGTGTTTCAGCATGTCGCAGAGCGATTTCATTTGCCCGTTTTTTATGATGATTTCCCCCCTCCCGAATGATGGCAGCCAAGTGAAACAGTTAATACAATATTTTAAATTAGCGTCTTTAAAATAAATGTCGATTTCAATTAAATTAAAAAACAAAAGTAGGTGTGCGAAAATCGTTTTTAAGAAAAGAAATCTGGCAACGCAGCCACTCAGAAGACCGACTACAAAAATGGCAAAACGTGTTTCGTGCGGTCTCGATTTCGTTTCCCCTGCCGATATTACAAATGCTCTACAAATCGCCACAGAATCCAAGTATTAATTTGATTCCCGAAATTAATTTCACAAGAAATTGCCCCAGTCACTTGTTGCTAACAGCGTAATACTTTTGATTTCGTCAGGTATGATTTCGCTGCACTGCCAATCGCCCATCCGAGACACAAAAGAGATTTCTCCGGAAATTCTCAAGCTCGACGTCTCTCAGCTTTCACTCGAGCTGATCTCATTCTGAACAGCTCAGGTATAAAAGATAAAAAAAGTATAAATGTGTGCCGAGTGATCCCCTAATTGAAAGTTGAATGATCTCATTTCAAGACTGGAGCACGCTCATTGTTGGAAAGATTTCTCCACACATTGATTTGGATCATGAAGACAAGTTGCTGCGGCAAGAATCTGAGAAAATGCTGGAGCAAGAGTTGTCCTTTGCTGGACATCTGGGTCTCCCCGCTGTCCTTGTCCCCTTGAGAAAGAACAACACAAATTTTGCCAGATTTATGCACAACAAAGTGTTGTCTTCACCGATGAATCAGGTATTTCATTACCAATATTTTCTTTTTGCAGACGATTCAATTATCACTTTGTGCCTAGGCCAGGTACCATGTTTGGCTCCACCTCCCCATGATTTCCCCGAAAATTGAGGCTAGTCTGTTTGAAAGGGATGTGGATGAAGAAGAAGTTGATGATACTTGGCATTGGTGGAATAACTTTCGCATTACTGCAAACTTTGAGAAGAAACTCTCACTGGCCCTGGAACTCACAGCTGATTTGCCTGATGCTGAAGACATTGATCGTTGGCTGGGAGAGCCAATCAAGTGTCTTGTGGTTCCTACCCATTTATTCATGACCAACAAGAAAGGGTTTCCAGTTCTTCCCAAATCCCACCAAGTGGCCATACGTCAGTTTTTACGCCAGAAGACGCAAATTCTGATCACTGGAGCTCAGCGCCACCAACATTACAAGCATTATCAACAATATATTGAGCATTTGTGGCAAGTAAGGGGAAACAACAATCGCTTACTTTCCTTTTCAATCATCATATTGTGTTTTCTTGTAGGTTGGGTATGAATCAGATCCAGTTATGCGATTTGCACAAGGTTACGAAGACTTTCTCCAATTTCCTCTCCAACCTTTGATGGATAATCTCGAGTCTCAGACCTACGAAGTATTTGAAAAGGATCCCGTGAAATACACCGAATACCAGCGGGCGATGTATCTGGCCATCCTGGATAAAGTCCCGTTGGAAGAAAAGGACACGAAAGTCATGTAAGTTTTGTTTTTTGTTTCTTTTCTACCGAGATCTCCGTCGTAATTGAATTATTTTTGAATAACAGAACATTGATGGTTGTCGGTGCCGGTCGAGGTCCTTTAGTTCGTGCTGCCTTAACTGCCGCAGAGAAAGCTGATCGTCGCATTCGTTTGTACGCAGTGGAGAAGAATCCCAACGCCATAGTCACGTAATGTTTTGCCGCAGAAATGTTATCACTCGACTCGTATTAATCAAGTCATTTTCATTCAATAGTTTGCAGTGTCTAGCCGACGAAGAGTGGGGGGATCGAGTGACTATCGTTTCTTGTGATATGCGCGACTGGGATGCACCTGAAAAGGCAGACATCCTCGTCTCGGAATTGCTCGGATCGTTTGGAGATAACGAGCTATCGCCAGAGTGTCTGGACGGCGCCCAAAAATTCTTGAAAGGTGCCCGTGACATTGTCGTTATTTGGTGGAATACTTTGTTGCTCATTTTTATTTCATTCTTAGATGACGGGATCAGCATTCCTTCGAGCTACACTTCATTTCTGGGACCAATCCAGTCTTCCAAATTGTTCAATGAAGTGCGATCCTGTCGGGAGCGTGACAAGCCTTACTTCACTTCTTTCGAGATGTCGTACGTCGTTCACTTTCGCAACAGGACAGAACTGGCTGATCCGCAGGCCTTGTTTACATTTACTCATCCGAATAGAGGTCAGGAAAAAATTGTTTTAAAAAGCTCTGAATTTCTGCTTTAATCCTTGACTTGACTTTGACAGAAATGCCAATTGACAACAGCCGTTATGAAGTGCGGAAGTTTCCTATTAAATGCGATGCTATGCTCCACGGGTTTGCCGGCTATTTTGAAACGGTTCTCTACAAAGATGTGATGCTCTCCATCAACCCTGCAACACACTCGCCTGGAATGTTCAGTTGGTTTCCAGTTCTTTTCCCCATCCAGAATCCCATCAGTCTGAAGAAGGTAAATTCAACTGTCTCTCCCGATATCTAGACAACATTTTAAATTTTTCTTAATTTTACAGGGAGACGTTCTCGAGATTCATTTTTGGCGTTGCGTCAACCGCACCCACGTCTGGTACGAATGGTGCGTGACGAAACCTCATGGCAGTGCCATTCACAATCCGTTGGGTCGCTCGCACAATATTGGCCTCTAAATGTAACTTAATAACTAAGCATTGTTATAATCATGATTCCACTCGTGTCTAGTTCTTCCCTTGTTCATCATGGGACTGAATACAAGGATTGTTCAAGTGTTAACATTTTTGCAATTTTTTTAGAACTCAGTGGCCAAGGAAAAAGGTTTCTAACAAGGCTCAACTGTGTTCAAATCATGAAATGAATAAGAATTGATCATATTTTTGAAACATAGATAAGGTTGCAGTGGGATATCTTCAAAAAAAGCCGACTATCCTTCAAACGGTTCGAATTGGAAGATTTATTCATTCACCGAAAAAACGAGTCAATTTACTTAAATGTCAATTTGGATAAAGTGAGTTTTAAGTCATTTGGTATTAATTTGATATTGTTTGTTGTAGACCCATCCCCGGCAACGTCAACCTGCAGAAGGAAGAGGTCAGTTTGCATGTCCTTCACTTTCGAAGGTCACTGAGATCATTACGTAAAACTGTCAATGTTGTGGTGTAGAGGTTGGGTAAGAACGGAAAGTTTTACATAACCATTTGGTATTCATTTTGATAATGTTTTTTTGTAAACCCATCCCCAGCTACGTCAACCTGCGGGAGGAAAGGCCAGTTTGTATGTCATTCAACCGAAGGTCACGGAGATCATTACAGAAATTTGGTAAAACTTTCATGCAGTGGTGTAGAGGTTGGGTGAGAACGACACGTGTTGCTTCATTAGCAAGTAGGAACAATTGCCGCAAGGCTTGAGTTGAGAGGTAAGGGTGAGAAAAAGTCGTATAAAAGGAGAGAGAAAAGGCCACAGTGATCAGTCGAGTTAGCGTCTCCGACACGGGAACAACTGCAGCCCTATTGGTCTCCAACTGCCTTCTTCATCGCATTATCAGTTTGCAATCATGGGTAAACATTCAGTTTTTTTTATAACATGGAGTTGTGAATCATTCCATATTTTTCAGTTTTTTAATTTACTAGTTCTAACTGACAATTAATGTTCAAATTCTTTACTGTTTAGTCAACTGTGGGTCGTGCTGCTGTTGGGTGTTGTATCGTTGATGGCTGGGGAGACCACGGGAGTACCGATGTCTTCTGAGTATGGTGGAGACCAAACAGCAACGCCTCCGCCTTGCTACACAACGAAGTCAACATACGCAGCATCTACTTACTACACCGAGGCTCCCAAGAACTACACAACCGAGTTGTCTGCCTCAGCCTACTACACCGACGCTCTCAAGTACTACTCTTCAAGCTACTACAAAACTGAGGCTCCTGTTTACTACGCCAAGGCCACCGAGTATTACACTACAACCAAATTGTAAATATTCTGTTTCCACGTGAGTTTTGGATCAATTTATTTATTGTACTGTTTTTTTAATTTGCCAGTTATTGATGAAATTAATGTTCAAATTATTTACCCCCAGTTTACTATGGCGTCGTTCTGCTGTTGGTTGGTGTATCCTTGATGGTTGGGTCGACTACGGGTGTACCGATGTCTTGTGGGTATGGCGGATACCAAACCGCAACGCGCCCGTCTTACTGCACGACAAAAACATACGCAACAACCGGATACTACACCGCCAAGGCCCAAGACTAGTGCACCACAACTTATGATGTCCTGAACTACTACACTGAAGCCCCAGAAAAAGACTACACCGCCAAGTCAGCCGAGTATTACACCGCCAAGTCAGCCGAGTATTACACCGCCAAGTCAGCCGAGTATTACACCGCCAAGTCAGCCGAGTACTACACCGCCAAGTCAGCCGAGTACTACACCGCCAAGTCAGCCGAGTACTACACCGCCAAGTCAGCCGAGTACTACACCGCCAAGTCAGCCGAGTACTACACCGCCAAGTCAGCCGAGTACTACACCGCCAAGTCAGCCGAGTACTACACCGCCAAGTCAGCCGAGTACTACACCGCCAAGTCAGCCGATAATTCGTACATCGTTGAACCGGAAGACTAAACCGATGCTCCAGTTTACTACACTACAACCTGCGCTTTCTCCCAGATACTACACCACCAAGGCAACCGAGTATTACATCACTACTTACGCTACTACCACCTACTACACCGAAGCACCGAAGTATTACTCTGTCCCGAGTTATTACACCACCAAGGCAGCCGACTATTACACCATAAACTACGCTTCCGCAACTTACTACATGGAGCTTCCTTAATGCCAGAGTCGACTAATTGAGTTTATTATTATTTGTCGGTCGTCTTCATGATCATTAGTCACTGGGATTTAATTGTTGATCTTAAATTAGAAAATAAAAATTTTAATGCGGGTAATTCTTTTGCAAGACTTTGGTAGTAACTTCAAGCCTGTCAACGTTGTTTCATGTTTCAAAGGTGATTACTGCCATAGTCACTCTACATTCGGACATGTTCTAGTGGTTTAACAAGGTTAAGTTACGAACAAACTTGAAACTGTTGGATCTGTTAAAGGCAAGTGGCTGATCTTGGTATAAATGAAAGACTTTTGAAGTTGAGATAATTTCTAAACAATACTTGGTATAAATTAAAAGATAAAGAACAAAAAACTTATAAAAAGAATTGTGTTATATTGTCCCACCTCCACCCACAATTCCACCACATTTTACAATCACACACATACATACATACATACACTTAGGTTAACCCGTTGGCTGCCACGCCATACAACCCGTAGGTTGCTTTCTACTAATCTACGTGCCACGTCTGAAGGATCCATGACCAAGTGGGACTTGCCATTGCTGACAAGTCCGTGCTGACAAGGGGAGGACTAAGGTGCATTGCCTTTTAACAGGCTTGCCTTGCGGCAAAGTTTGGGCTTGGCGACTCCCCGACCCCGCGGCTTTTAAACCACGAGACCGAACAGCGCGGCCCGTGCAGTGGAGAACAAAGGTGTGGCAGCCAACGGGTTAACTTACACTAACACAATAATACCAACAATACGATGATCCACGTTGATGACGAGTCTCGGTGTCGGTCGCGATTTCACCGAGTTTCGTTCGCACCAGGAGCAGGGGCAACGTCCGACGGAGACCGGTGACGATTGTTAAAGATGGGAAAATCCATCTTCTCGACGTCTCCTCTGCATTACCTGAATCAAGACAAACAATTCTTATTAAGTGACATGCCAATAAAAGTTACATAATAGTCACATAATACATATGGGATCATTGATCTGTTTTTTTTTTGCTCAAAACTTCAAAGGCGCGCTTTAAATTGCTTAAAATCTACCTAAAAATATTGAGAACTGTACACATAACAAAGCTCACTTGCTAGTCTAAAAAAAAAATTCCGGAAGTATACCGGAAGTAACCACAGCGCCTCAACCATTGAGCTGTCATCAAATTAAACCACATATTCGTGATCTCCATGAAATTTGGGGTCGATTAGATGTGATTTAAACGAAATCCAAAATTTGGCCAAAATCGAGAATTTTCCTGAACTATAGTTCAGGAAAATTTTCGAAACCGGAAGTACGAAAACGTAAAAAATATAACATGAACTTTACCACAAATTTTACGAGGATCACGAATATGTGGTTCTTTTGCTCCTCGAATGAATATTTACTGAACTACAGACTGAAATGAGCAAACCGGAAGTAGAAAAAAAAAGCAAAATATCGAAAATTTAACAAGTGAGCTTTGTTACTGGCATAGTAATCGTCAGTTATCACTAAATATTTCAAAAAAATAACTGCCGATAAATGTTAAAAGACATGTGCAAAGTTTCTGAAACTGACTGTTTTGACAGCTGCAAATTTTCAAAAAGCCATCTAGCGTTGGAAAAAAGAAACTTCAATGTTAAACTTCGTTGGCGCGTAAGAAAGGCCTGATTTTGGAAACTACTACACAGACAGAGTCTAACTCAACTAGACTATTGGTAGATAACCTACGAAAATAAGTCAAAAGTTGGGTACCTGGGCATAATCCCGTGGTGAATGATGACAGGTGTGTCACAGCGGGCGGAAGCGAACACTGAAGTGATTTAACTCGCCAATGAAGCACAAGAAGCAGCGTACGTGGTGAAGATAAGGACCCGAACGTTGGTAGAAGTCCTTCTTCTGTCATGGACAAAAACCAGCGTTGGTTCAGGACTCACGATTCCATGAAGAAACTGCGTTGTAGTTTGAAACAGGCGGCCGACTCGCGATGTCAGAGGACGTCATAAATAGTTCTGTAAAAATGAGTTGGGAATTAAAAGGAAGCTTAAACAAAATTAACTCATAATAGCATGGTAAAAGGTGATAATGATGTTTACCTTTATCATTTGGGTGACGAATTCAGAAAGACATTAGACTTTGATCAAGCAGATCTGGAAATGTACTAAATACACCTCTTCATGTACATTCACTGAAACTGGAACTCTAAGTAGCAATGGGATAAGGAAAATTGTCTTTATTATTTACAAATTTACACAAATTATATATGAAAAACAAAACTCTACCTATCTCTCAGCTGGGTTGCCTTCTGAGCGGCTGCAGAAACAGTTGTACACTCGACAAACATTCTGACAACACTTGCAAGATTCAGAAAAGATCCTATGGTCCATGCACAAGAACTTTTGTCTAATTCCACTGTATGTGGGCTTCAAATATGGGTTTCAGGCTTTTGACAGCATAAGGATCTAATGGATGGAAAGCGACTTTAGCATTAAGTCAACTTGTTGGAATGACGGACTGACTTTCTAGAATTTGAAGAAATGGATGTAATAGATAAAAAAATAAGGAAACTAGGTCAAGATAAACCTACACCATAAACCTACAAACGAAGTTCAATTGAGTATTGGGTTCTATTAAGGTTAAATCTATTGCCACGACATGATGTCGTGGCGCGACGGTCGAAACTGTCTATTGCCACGACAGATGTCGTGGCAATAAAGAGAAAATTGTCTATTGCCACGACACGCCACGATACGCCTATACTTCCTCTCTAGTCCCTCATGTCGTGGCAATAACACGAAAATTGTCTATTGCCACGACATAATTTTTTTTTTTAAATTCGACATTCACGCATGTTAGGTTAGGTTAGGTTAGGTTAGGTTAGGTTAGGTTAGGTTGGGTTAGGTTAGGTTAGGTTAGGTTAGGTTAGGTTATATATGTCAAAATTTTTACACGATTATTTCAGTAGTGGTAGCCGAATGGTCAGCGATGAATGCCACCATGCGATAGCATGGCGTTCGATTCTCCGTCAAGAGGGTAATTTTTTATTTGGAGATTACAACAAAGGTTGAGTTTCACGGGATAATTGACAAGAAAAATGATGCGGGAATTATTCACATTTAGTTTTACCCTATTTAGTAGTTTTCCTAAACATCTTCTGTGGAACTTAGTACGAAAACGCATGTCGTGGCAATAGACAAAATTCGTGTTATTGCCACGACATGAGGGACTAGAGAGGAAGTATAGGCGTATCGTGGCAATAGACAATTTTCTCTTTATTGCCACGACAGATGTCGTGACAATAGACAGTTTTGACCGTCGCGCCACGACATATGTCGTGACAATAGATCTAACCTTCTATTAACGGTGGAGTTCTTCTGTCAACAACCCTTATTTACTGACCGCTAGATGCCACTGTCTTCAGTTGATTTTGTCATACAACCTGCATCATGAAACATGGCGAAACAAATTGTTGCTATTTACTTATTTTTCTGTGAATTCTCAATTGAACTTCGTTTGTGTAAGTTTATCTTGACCTTGTTTCTTCATTTTGAAATATTACATCCATCTCTTTAAATTCTAGAAAGTCAGTCCGTCATTCCAACAAGTTGACTTAATGCTAAAGTCGCTTTCCATCCATTAGATCCTTATGCTGTCAAAAGCCTGAAACCCATATTTGAAGCCCACATACAGTGGAATTAGACAAAAGTTCTTGTGCATGGACCATAGGATCTTTTCTGAATCTTGCAAGTGTTGTCAGAATGTTTGTCGAGTGTACAACTGTTTCTGCAGCCGCTCAGAAGGCAACCCAGCTGAGAGATAGGTAGAGTTTTGTTTTTCATATATAATTTGTGTAAATTTGTAAATAATAAAGACAATTTTCCTTATCCCATTGCTACTTAGAGTTCCAGTTTCAGTGAATGTACATGAAGAGGTGTATTTAGTACATTTCCAGATCTGCTTGATCAAAGTCTAATGTCTTTCTGAATTCGTCACCCAAATGATAAAGGTAAACATCATTATCACCTTTTACCATGCTATTATGAGTTAATTTTGTTTAAGCTTCCTTTTAATTCCCAACTCATTTTTACAGAACTATTTATGACGTCCTCTGACATCGCGAGTCGGCCGCCTGTTTCAAACTACAACGCAGTTTCTTCATGGAATCGTGAGTCCTGAACCAACGCTGGTTTTTGTCCATGACAGAAGAAGGACTTCTACCAACGTTCGGGTCCTTATCTTCACCACGTACGCTGCTTCTTGTGCTTCATTGGCGAGTTAAATCACTTCAGTGTTCGCTTCCGCCCGCTGTGACACACCTGTCATCATTCACCACGGGATTATGCCCAGGTACCCAACTTTTGACTTATTTTCGTAGGTTATCTACCAATAGTCTAGTTGAGTTAGACTCTGTCTGTGTAGTAGTTTCCAAAATCAGGCCTTTCTTACGCGCCAACGAAGTTTAACATTGAAGTTTCTTTTTTCCAACGCTAGATGGCTTTTTGAAAATTTGCAGCTGTCAAAACAGTCAGTTTCAGAAACTTTGCACATGTCTTTTAACATTTATCGGCAGTTATTTTTTTGAAATATTTAGTGATAACTGACGATTACTATGCCAGTAACAAAGCTCACTTGTTAAATTTTCGATATTTTGCTTTTTTTTTCTACTTCCGGTTTGCTCATTTCAGTCTGTAGTTCAGTAAATATTCATTCGAGGAGCAAAAGAACCACATATTCGTGATCCTCGTAAAATTTGTGGTAAAGTTCATGTTATATTTTTTACGTTTTCGTACTTCCGGTTTCGAAAATTTTCCTGAACTATAGTTCAGGAAAATTCTCGATTTTGGCCAAATTTTGGATTTCGTTTAAATCACATCTAATCGACCCCAAATTTCATGGAGATCACGAATATGTGGTTTAATTTGATGACAGCTCAATGGTTGAGGCGCTGTGGTTACTTCCGGTATACTTCCGGAATTTTTTTTTTAGACTAGCAAGTGAGCTTTGTTATGTGTACAGTTCTCAATATTTTTAGGTAGATTTTAAGCAATTTAAAGCGCGCCTTTGAAGTTTTGAGCAAAAAAAAAACAGATCAATGATCCCATATGTATTATGTGACTATTATGTAACTTTTATTGGCATGTCACTTAATAAGAATTGTTTGTCTTGATTCAGGTAATGCAGAGGAGACGTCGAGAAGATGGATTTTCCCATCTTTAACAATCGTCACCGGTCTCCGTCGGACGTTGCCCCTGCTCCTGGTGCGAACGAAACTCGGTGAAATCGCGACCGACACCGAGACTCGTCATCAACGTGGATCATCGTATTGTTGGTATTATTGTGTTAGTGTAAGTTAACCCGTTGGCTGCCACACCTTTGTTCTCCACTGCACGGGCCGCGCTGTTCGGTCTCGTGGTTTAAAAGCCGCGGGGTCGGGGAGTCGCCAAGCCCAAACTTTGCCGCAAGGCAAGCCTGTTAAAAGGCAATGCACCTTAGTCCTCCCCTTGTCAGCACGGACTTGTCAGCAATGGCAAGTCCCACTTGGTCATGGATCCTTCAGACGTGGCACGTAGATTAGTAGAAAGCAACCTACGGGTTGTATGGCGTGGCAGCCAACGGGTTAACCTAAGTGTATGTATGTATGTATGTGTGTGATTGTAAAATGTGGTGGAATTGTGGGTGGAGGTGGGACAATATAACACAATTCTTTTTATAAGTTTTTTGTTCTTTATCTTTTAATTTATACCAAGTATTGTTTAGAAATTATCTCAACTTCAAAAGTCTTTCATTTATACCAAGATCAGCCACTTGCCTTTAACAGATCCAACAGTTTCAAGTTTGTTCGTAACTTAACCTTGTTAAACCACTAGAACATGTCCGAATGTAGAGTGACTATGGCAGTAATCACCTTTGAAACATGAAACAACGTTGACAGGCTTGAAGTTACTACCAAAGTCTTGCAAAAGAATTACCCGCATTAAAATTTTTATTTTCTAATTTAAGATCAACAATTAAATCCCAGTGACTAATGATCATGAAGACGACCGACAAATAATAATAAACTCAATTAGTCGACTCTGGCATTAAGGAAGCTCCATGTAGTAAGTTGCGGAAGCGTAGTTTATGGTGTAATAGTCGGCTGCCTTGGTGGTGTAATAACTCGGGACAGAGTAATACTTCGGTGCTTCGGTGTAGTAGGTGGTAGTAGCGTAAGTAGTGATGTAATACTCGGTTGCCTTGGTGGTGTAGTATCTGGGAGAAAGCGCAGGTTGTAGTGTAGTAAACTGGAGCATCGGTTTAGTCTTCCGGTTCAACGATGTACGAATTATCGGCTGACTTGGCGGTGTAGTACTCGGCTGACTTGGCGGTGTAGTACTCGGCTGACTTGGCGGTGTAGTACTCGGCTGACTTGGCGGTGTAGTACTCGGCTGACTTGGCGGTGTAGTACTCGGCTGACTTGGCGGTGTAGTACTCGGCTGACTTGGCGGTGTAGTACTCGGCTGACTTGGCGGTGTAGTACTCGGCTGACTTGGCGGTGTAGTACTCGGCTGACTTGACGGTGTAGTACTCGGCTGACTTGGCGGTGTAGTACTCGGCTGACTTGGCGGTGTAGTACTCGGCTGACTTGGCGGTGTAGTACTCGGCTGACTTGGCGGTGTAGTACTCGGCTGACTTGGCGGTGTAGTACTCGGCTGACTTGGCGGTGTAGTACTCGGCTGACTTGACGGTGTAGTACTCGGCTGACTTGACGGTGTAGTACTCGGCTGACTTGGCGGTGTAGTACTCGGCTGACTTGGCGGTGTAATACTCGGCTGACTTGGCGGTGTAATACTCGGCTGACTTGGCGGTGTAATACTCGGCTGACTTGGCGGTGTAGTCTTTTTCTGGGGCTTCAGTGTAGTAGTTCAGGACATCATAAGTTGTGGTGCACTAGTCTTGGGCCTTGGCGGTGTAGTATCCGGTTGTTGCGTATGTTTTTGTCGTGCAGTAAGACGGGCGCGTTGCGGTTTGGTATCCGCCATACCCACAAGACATCGGTACACCCGTAGTCGACCCAACCATCAAGGATACACCAACCAACAGCAGAACGACGCCATATTTAACTGGGGGTAAATAATTTGAACATTAATTTCATCAAAAACTGGCAAATTGAAAAACAGTACAATAAATAAATTGATCCAAAACTCACGTGGAAACAGAATATTTACAATTTGGTTGTAGTGTAATACTCGGTGGCCTTGGCGACGTAAACAGGAGCCTCAGTTTTGTAGTAGCTTGAAGAGTAGTACTTGAGAGCGTCGGTGTAGTAGGCTGAGGCAGACAACTCGGTTGTGTAGTTCTTGGGAGCCTCGGTGTAGTAAGTAGATGCTGCGTATGTTGACTTCGTTGTGTAGCAAGGCGGAGGCGTTGCTGTTTGGTTTCCACCATACTCAGAAGACATCGGTACTCCCGTGGTCTCCCCAGCCATCAACGATACAACACCCAACAGCAGCACGACCCACAGTTGACTAAACAGTAAAGAATTTGAACATTAATTGTCAGTTAGAACTAGTAAATTAAAAAACTGAAAAATATGGAATGATTCACAACTCCATGTTATAAAAAAAACTGAATGTTTACCCATGATTGCAAACTGATAATGCGATGAAGAAGGCAGTTGGAGACCAATAGGGCTGCAGTTGTTCCCGTGTCGGAGACGCTAACTCGACTGATCACTGTGGCCTTTTCTCTCTCCTTTTATACGACTTTTTCTCACCCTTACCTCTCAACTCAAGCCTTGCGGCAATTGTTCCTACTTGCTAATGAAGCAACACGTGTCGTTCTCACCCAACCTCTACACCACTGCATGAAAGTTTTACCAAATTTCTGTAATGATCTCCGTGACCTTCGGTTGAATGACATACAAACTGGCCTTTCCTCCCGCAGGTTGACGTAGCTGGGGATGGGTTTACAAAAAAACATTATCAAAATGAATACCAAATGGTTATGTAAAACTTTCCGTTCTTACCCAACCTCTACACCACAACATTGACAGTTTTACGTAATGATCTCAGTGACCTTCGAAAGTGAAGGACATGCAAACTGACCTCTTCCTTCTGCAGGTTGACGTTGCCGGGGATGGGTCTACAACAAACAATATCAAATTAATACCAAATGACTTAAAACTCACTTTATCCAAATTGACATTTAAGTAAATTGACTCGTATCTTCGGTGAATGAATAAATCTTCCATTTCGAACCGCTTTTTTTAAGATATTCTACTGCAAACTTATCTATAAAGTTTCAAACACATGATCAATCCATATTCATTTCATGATGTGCACACAGTTGACCCTTGTTAGAAACCTCCTTTCTTAGTCAATAGAACTCTTCCTAGCTCAAAATAGAATAGCATATTTCCGGAATTGGTCGATTGACAGATAGTTCTTTCAAATAAGACACCCATTGACGCCCTTCAGTGAGATCTAGTGTTTCAATACTCAAAAAATTCCAAACAGAAGCTTAAAATTTGTAACAAATTTTCCTACTTACACACCTGAACGAATCTCCCACACCAACACCCCTGAAGGAATCTACAACAGTCTGCGCCAGGAATTGAACACGGGACTCCCGCGTAAATCATACAAGCTAAACCAAATGAGCTAATGATAAAACATTTGACAAACTAAACTTTCTATAAGACAAGTTTCCATTTAAAATAGTTTCGACGTCCTTAGATCGCTCAAAATGTAAAAATGATGTAATGGTTGTGGTAATGGTTGTGGCAACTGTTTGTTGATTCCAAATGTCCCGTGTTCAATTTTTACTCCCTACACATGTCCGATTGCACCTCTTTGTTGCCTCCGGTTGTCTCCCACTGTTCCCATGTCTGTGTGTAAAAATAATGTACTAACACAATTACTACCTCAATCTTAAAATATCTACTAAAACTTATGCACTGTAGCCAAGGGGTCCGCAACTCAAATTTATTTTTTATTTTTTTTACTTTTTCCTTGCTTTATTTTTCCTTTTTTACTTTTGAGATAGGCTTTCCTTCAAGCGAAAATAAAAGGGTAGGGAGGGGATGGGGAGGAGGGGGGGTTCGTTCGCGCGCGCCCTTCTTTTAGCACGTAAAGTAAATTTCCTTTTTTTTTCCTTTTTTCACTTTTTTTTTGCTTTTTTACCTTTTTTATTGTAGTAAATTTGAGTTGCGGACCCCTTGACTGTAGCAATTATAGCTTTTCAAGTTCATTGTTAAAGAAGAGCGTTGTTTATTACATCGAGCATTTGCTGGTTTTGTGAGAAGTTGACCAACAAATGCTGATGACGACAGACACGCCACACTCTGTTGGAACAGACCAAACAGTTATCTAACGACCAGTGAAAATTGGACAACTAAACTTTTCGACCTCACCGATGAGCGGTTATTTTCTTATTGTTTCCTATCCTAACCTCTGACTCAAGAGGAACGACACATTTCCCTTAAATGAATTTGGCGAAATCTTAAAAGTTAGTAACCGGCAGGAAAAGGAAGTGAGTACAGTCGTCCTATCAGGATCTGATGTTTGCACCTTGATCATCAGGGTGAACATCACGCGAACACTTTTCCCAACAAGATCTATTAGATTACTATTTTTAAAACGCTAAATTTCAAGAACTACGCGGCAGTTTGGAGTTGAAGCTACTTAAAAACGAGGAAGACAAGTGAAGATAGAAATGGAAGGGCCTAGCATCTGTCGGTCGATACGCGAAAGAAGACGATCGTATTAAAATCAGTCAATAAGTAAAATAACTTGACTGAAATTCACAACGAAGATAGTGTTGCCTAATCTAATTTACCACTAAAGAGTTAAAAGCTTAATAATACAGGTAAGATAAAAAAAGAACGTACTTTGTCACAGTTTAAACTGAATTGCTGCCAAGATTTTTCATTGAAGTCTGAATTTCTGAAAGAGAGTAGCTGTAAAGTTTTCCCATAGCAAGGGTAACTTACAACTCACCAGTGATGTTCATTGGATTGATGAAAAGAAACCGATGAAACCGAAAGAAAGACGGTAGCCCTCTTTTAGCAGATCTCCTGTTGAAAAATTTAAAAAGATAAACATATCAGTAGCTATCTACTTGTAATAAAAAAAGCACCGAAACACTTACTGGAAAATCTTCAACCGACCATTCAAATAGAAAATAAAGAAAGGAAGATAAAACTTGACCATGGTAACAGTGATCAGGTTATCTAGACTATCCAGAACAGATATCCAACAGCCTTCGCCCGGAATTGAACATCGTGACAGACAAAGCCTGTACGACTTAGTTACTACTACGACTCAAACTGTTCGATCCTTAGCATCCATAACTCTGATCCAGCCACCCTTTTAAGAATATGATCGACCTCCTGAGATACATAAGACCACGGTTTAATGCTTATAGAACCCAGTGTTGATTCTAAAGGTCATGGGTTCGATTCTTAATCACCCACATGTCCCAATGTCCATCCTTGTTGTCTCCCACTTTTTCCCATGTCATTATGCATAATATACCTCTGCTAACATAACTAATTCTTCCATCTACTAACACTTATGCGCTGTAGCATATCAAAGAAAAAAACTTGCGATCATCAGTTTAGGGCAAGCCAGATCAATTACCTATCGTAGGACGTTGTACAATCTTGTACGACGTTGTACTCGAGCGTTAACTACTGCTGCAATAGACCGGAATGAGAGATGGCGAACCTTAAACGAAAAACATTTTTAGTTTAGCTGGAAAAAGAATTAAGGAGGAAATTCAGCAAAGGGGGAGATACTCTTGCATAAACAGGAAATGCGAAACAAATCTAAGTTTCGGAAAATTTCTATAATTTGATGCACATCACAATAATCTAAGCCAACTAATCTTGGTAATCACCCTTTCTTTAATAAGCCACTGACAACCCGGCAGTTTTGTTCACTTGATTGCCGAAAGAAACTCGACAATGGCCCTCTTCATAGCAGATCCCCTGTTGAGCTAGCTATTACAACAGGCCACAAGCCCAGTAGTAATCTTCTTATTAAATATTCAAAACTAAAAAATTTACTAGAACCTACCAAAGCTTCAAACGGCTTGAAAATGTACATAACCGGTTGAAAGGTAGCAACAACTAGGTGACATGATACAAGGTAATGGTGATAGGAAGTAGGTGACATGAAACAAGAGTAAAATTACTACCTAAAGGCCTGCAGTTGAACGGCTCAGACTGGGCACAGCTGAGATACAGTGTTAAATTTGTTGCCCAGTGTCATCAATTCGGTCTCAGACTCAGCATTGAACAACTTCTTGACTTTGGCGTTGATGACGTTCTGGCGAATGTTGTTGACTGCTGGATTCGTAGTGATTGGAACAGTGCAAAAGGGCTAGTTTCCACTTCCACAGATCTAAACGCTCGGCGAATTGCAACTCTTCTAGTAATATTTCCACAGAAAGATCGCGAGGCCACTAAGTAGTGTTGGGAAGAGAATAATTGCATCACATCAATAACAAAATCGAACTAAAATTTTAATACTAACTAACTACCTGGTTGGCCGTTTGCCTTTTTATGTACTTCTCCGAGGTTGACACTTGAATGTTCTGCACTTGATCGCACCATTTGCTGTCTATGAGCCCAAGGCAACGTGACATAAATCTTCGTCCAACCGCAAGTCAAGCAACAAACTGGCACTTCTCTCGAAACGCCAACCCTTTCCTAAAAGCAGAAAGCATTTATAAAAAGCCATTACCATGATTACTGATGAGGATTCCCTTCCTGGAGTAACTTACCAGTTGAATTTTAAGAGGCATTGGCATTAGATTTTAAAAAAAGTAGATGAGAAATGTCATTGTAAACCTCTTTACTGCTTCAATAGAGGTAAATGCATTTCCTCGTGACTAAAGTCCTGACTGTATCACACGACGCAAACAGTCTGAGTCTACTGAGAATAAGAGAAAAAAATACAAGAACTTATTCTACAGAGAAAATAGAAAGGTTTAGTACTTGACCTGAAAAGCTCAGCGATAAGGTGACAAACCTTGAAGAGTAAATGAAGAGGACTCATGCTCAATATGGTTCAAATAGAAAGAGCAGCAACAACTGAAACAAAAATTAAGTTGAATGATATAACTTTGAAATAAATGTTCCATCATCCTCAATGTCAAGTGGTGTTTATACTTACAGCTTATCACTCTTGATTAGCCACACAAGGGGTGGTAGCACAGGCAATCCAAAATTCACTGAGGGAGAAAAAAATTTAGAAAGATAACTGTAAAGTCAGGGCAAGAGATTCGAGCAACAATTATCCTATCAAAATGCACCTTTTGCTAAGTATTCACTACTTATTTAATTTGCAAATAATTTTAACCCAGAGTCAAGACCACGCGGTTTTTTTCTTTACCTGTGGATCATTGTCATGCAAATATGCAACATTCGTCTGCTCCTTTCTCCTGTTGCCAGATTTAAAAAAACAATTTTGTGGAACTTTTTTTAGCCCTTCCCCTGGCGGGCGGCAGCCGGCAGGGGCCAAATTACCGAGATATTATTGAGATAGAGATAGATCGTCTTCCCCCCCCCCCTATAAATCCTATTTTTTGTGGGAAAAAATCATTAACAGCCCTTCGGGTACCTTGCTTTTGCTAAACGCATGCGCAGGTAGCTAACTCACTCTGTGAAGTTTCAATGAGTTTTTAATAGTTGATTCACCGACTACCAGAGGTCTAGAGCCCTTTGTAGTTCTTTGATTCTCTTGTAAGATGGCGCAGTGATCGAAGTATCCCGTTAATTATCTATCAACATGTTGTCTGCTATAGCAAAACAGTAAAACACATGTGACATTTTACATTTTCGGTCAGTGAGAACAGAAAATGTTTCTATCGAATTTCGTCAAGTCAGTTTATCGTTTTCAGCAAGCTAGTCGTCAGATTTTGCCTTTCGCTTTAAACCCAAACATAAGTCATCGATTCCCATGTCGGGAATTTTGTGCCCAAGAAAAGTCATCGAATGCCAAACAAGCAGAAGCAGTGTGCGAGCCAAAAAGAAGATATGTGACTTTGACAGAAGAGGTTATTAGTTCGTTAACCAAAGGCGATACGGAACTGATAAAACGACTCAAGATGGCTGAATTTGAATACGAAATATCCAAGCAAGAAGGAACAAGAGCTCCTCCTGGATTGACAATCAATGATTGGCAGGAATTGCTGGAGCTAGAATCAACAAGCAAACGGAAGAAATTTTTAGCATTTCTTTTCAAAAGGGAAATGACGAAACTGAGCCAAAAAAACTCAAAAATAGAACAACAACAAATAAGGGAAGCAAAGTGGCAAGCAGAGAAGGAAGCAATTAAATTAAATCCCCCCACTGAAGAGCATATTAAATATGGACTGGGCCACAACACTATTTTTTTGAAAGTTTACGATACCAAGATGGATCACTACGAAAATAACAGGATGATAAGGGCTGAAAGGTTTGAATTACCTGTGGTCTTTGATCACAGTTATGAACAACACATGACCCAACAGGAGTTGAAGAATGCTGCCAAACAACTAGCACTGTCTTTTATTACAAACAGGGAGCACGAAAATCCATTCCCTTTCCAGTATTGCAATGTCAACTTCAATGGACCCGTGATGAAGCATTTTCTCAAATGGATGCCACATCTGTATAGCCCTGAATTTCCAATCAATCTTAGCTCCAAAAGCTATCTTGACTTGTTTCCAAGAGAAAAGCTCGTCTATCTGACACCTCACTGCAAAACAGAAATGACCCATTTTGATTTTGACAGTGTCTACATCATCGGAACAATGGTTGACAGGAGTGACAGCAAGCCACATTCGTTAGCATTTGCTAAACGAGATAACATCCGAATGGCCAAGTTACCTCTGGATCGATATTTGCGTTTTGGTGGTGGCAGTGGCAAGTGTCTGGCGTTGAACCACATGATTTCCATCCTACTGGAAGTTAAAACCCACGGAGACTGGAATAGAGCCCTTGAGGTCGTTCCAAAACGTAAACTTATGGATCCATATTCAGGAAATGAATCACATCTAAGAACGGTATTCCTTTTTAAAAATATATGTCAATGCCAGAATTAATTTAATTTATTCCCCATTCTAATCTAGAAATACCCAAAGTCAAATGCCGAGATAAGGGGACGAGTGAGAGAAGAATTGGACGAATTATTATTTTCTAACGTCCCCCGTAAAACCAGCAGGTCTAATTCAAAGTCTATCGAAAAGCAGCCGATAAGCAAGTACCTTTTTGATTAGTCGTGATGAAATCCTATTAATAAACAGTAAATATTTTCCAAATTTCGTTTGCTTGTGAGGAATAAGTTGGAATAGATCGTGGTAGTTGTGTATATTTTCTCCAACTCTCAGAGTCGACATATGGCTTTTCTTGGAGAGTGTAGTAGTCCACTCTCTGACAAGTCAAAACACGGTTTCCATCATCATCATCATCATTCACTTTTATATAGTCAAATAGAAAAGGGGATGGGGACCATTCAACACCAATAAATTAAATTGAAAAATTAAGGGAAATCGTGAAAAAAGAAGAGGTGGACCATTGGATTATTTTCCCCGGTCAACACGATCAATAGACCGAAAACAAAGAAGATGGGGGGTTACGGTCGGACACACACACAAGGACGCACCACACACACACACACATACACACAAAAGGCAAAAGAAATATATATAAATACTACAATGGTAAATCCACATCACAGCGACAGCTTATTTTTCTGTTATCTTTCTGTAGGATAAAGATGAAGGGGGGAAATGTTTTTTTTTTCGAGAATAGTAAGAATATTATAAATAATAAAGTCGTGTGTTTTGATGTTTTCCACTTTTTCTTTTCAAAGGGCTTTTTACCTAAGTATGGAGTATGGAGCTGCCCAGAGTATTTGTCAATACGTAGTATCGAAAACACCAAAGGCACGAGAAAACATGTAATACATTCAAGAAAGAGCGGGAGGGTGGAAATTAAGAAGAGTTTCACATCTTATTAATTAATTAATTAATTTTTTTTTTTTTGCATTTTGTAATTTTTTTTAATTTTAATAAGAAAAAAAAAATGGGTGACCCTGTATATTATGATCGTTCTTTCTTCTTTTCTGCTTGTCTTCTTCTGGAAGCCCCGTGAAATGAACTAAATAGTGGGGTGGGAGGGGGGGTTGGTAATCGTTGGCTTTTCGCCCATCCGTCAATCCCAAGGTAATAAATCAAGAGAAAAAGTTAAGGGGGAAAAAGAGAGATCAGAGGCATTCTGAGCAAACGGGCCCAAATATTACAACGAGAGAACAAATGGGAAGTGTGTGGTGGGGGGAGATAATAATGACGGAAAAAGAGAAAACACACACACACAATCATCGCAACAAATTGGCATTTGTAGATTTTTTCTTCTTTTGAGGAAGGAAAAAAATGTCTTGAGCGCACCAACTGTCGATGGTTTCTTTTTTGTTTCATCAAAAAATGTTTTTTTAATCTACT
Organism: Daphnia pulex; assembly: GCF_021134715.1. Classification (NCBI taxonomy): domain Eukaryota; kingdom Metazoa; phylum Arthropoda; class Branchiopoda; order Diplostraca; family Daphniidae; genus Daphnia; species Daphnia pulex. The sequence continues at coordinate 12,059,660 of NC_060023.1, read as the reverse complement.
TGCAATTTCTTCAACAGCTTCGCCGTACCGACCGTCTTGTTTTACATCAACAAATGTCGGAACAAGCAAATTTTTCTTTTGAAAAGTCGGAATCGTGCGCACGATTTACAAGAAATAAAGAAAAATTAGAAAAGAGCGCGCACCTATTTGAAACTGAACCTACCCAACGGATCAAGTTCCAAAAGCTAACGATAGAAAACACGTTGTTCTCAATCCCCCGATAAACACACATAAACAAATCCTGACTAAACTTTTTTTTCCCCCAAATCCTTTTTCTAGTTTTCAACCATCGACAATAACTAGTCTGTTAGGATCAATGAAAAAAGAGTGAATGAATCGTCGAAGACTGGGCCGAGTATTTGTTCCAAAAAGATATAGATGTAGCTATCGTAGTAGTAGTAGTGGTGGTATAGTAGAGTTATGAATAGCGGGAACTGCACCATACAACAACGAAAATAATGGGCCGTCGCGATAGGACAGCCTCATTCAAGTCAGGAGACAAGATTTAGAGAGGATGACGTGGCGCCGGTATCCAGTGTCACATTGGATCACCTGGATCGAGTTGAAGAATCATGGATGTAGAGGCTGAATGAAGTCGTGGGCCGGCGGAAACATTTCCTCCTCCAACTACTCCAGCTCCGCCGGCTTGATGATTTAACTCGGAAAAAGTGATATTACCAGCAGAAAGATCAGCCATGAGGCTCAGTGCAGCTGTTCCCTCGTTGCTCTGGTTGAGGAACGTCAGTACGCCATCTTCGCCGACCAATCCGTCGAAACCTTCCATCAGATCATCGTCCACTTGCTCTGTCGGATGCCCGCCCGTCACGCCATTCAGAAGACTCTTCTTGAAACGAACCCGATGATGGTGGTGACTACACATTCAACAATCAAGAATTAATCAACGGAATGACTCGATAATAATCAAAGTAGACTTGATTTGAAGGTCTCATCGATGAAATGTCTCTCGATTGCTTCATTTGCCATTGCGTTTTCAGGCAGCTGGATCCAATTGCCTGACTGCAAATGCTCAAGTCTTATTTCAATCATTTCAACCGATTACGTACTTGTGTCCCTCTGGTTGGACCCCAATTGACAGCTGCAATCCATTGGGCAGCTCAATGCTACTGTTCTCGTGCGACAGCAGATGGTGGCCACTGGCTGGCTGGACAATCGAAGGCCGCAAAAGACTTTGAAGGCCAACGGCACCTGAAGCTGTTGCAACTGAACGGACCATCGATTTGGCAGCTGATCGTTGAAGCGTCGAACGCACTGTTGAACGAAGGAAATCCCATTTTCGATCGGGAGCCACTCCTGCCCGAGACACCTGACGGCGCAGTCCGAACGAACAGACGGCCAGAGGTTTGGGATGATGTGGGGTGAATGTCAAACTAACTGCCGGCATCACCGTGGAAGGGAAGGCTCGCTGGAGAAGTCCGGAAGACGGAAGCTGCTGAGAGTTCTGTGATTCCGTAAGTGGAAGTACTTCTACCGAGAGTTCACTCCCAACGGACTGCGGTTGTGTCTGAAGGAGAGAAGTCAACAGTTTCTTCGCAGGTGGTGGACGGGCTAGAGGAGGCCGTCCCAGTTTGGGCACCGCTGATGCTTGACAGGCTCCAACAATGGGTGGGACTTTGGCAACGGGCTGAAGGGCCGCTCCGGCGGGAAGACTAGCTCCATCCTTCAACTGCTTGATGACCAACTCTTTAACTGCACGATGTTCTGCCAGGAGGTCATCAAAGGAGCGACTCCGTCCCTGGACGGCCCGTCGAAGTGTCAACGAATGAGCCTTACAGGTGAGAGAGCGAGTGCAGGCCCTGTTCAAATCGCTCATCCAGACTCCACAATGCTTCTCCAAGTCCAACTCGCGCTCCTTGACCGGAAGCATCCGTCGATCCGATTTGGATGTCTTCCGCTGCTTCTTGCCTGATCTGTTGAGCAGACCGGAAGAGCCGCCACCTGCATTGGAAGCCGAAGCTCCCAAATCTGCTGGACTGTCGGCCAACATGACGCCATTGCCAATTTCAGGCAAATGAATTTGCACCGTTTGATTGCCCGACGAATCAACTGCAACGGTCATTGTTATGGCAGGTGATGGCGTCATGACGCCGGCATTCGCCGTCAGGGGCGAGACAGGTGAAGGTGCAGTCAACGTTGGCTGCATCGGAGAGAATTGTACAGGAGGCGGTTGTTGAGGCGAAGGGATTTTGTCATAAGGTGTGCCAATCAATGCCGATGCGACCGGAGCTGGTATCTTGTTGCTGGCCGGCCCGTGAGAGACGACGTTCAAGACTGCGGAGGCTGCGGCAGCTGCTGGTTGTTTATTGGCGGCAACTCTTTTACTGGCACTGCTGTTCCCAGCTCCACGTTGCTTGAGTGGGGCAGCTGGAGTGGCAAGGAGGTAGGCCAGCGAATTGGGCATGGCTGGCTGCCCAGTGGCTGCCTTCTTGGCTGCTTTTGCTTTTGCTGAGTTGCCTACTGGGGCTGACGCTGAGGGGTGAACACAGTTGTCCACGGATTCTGGCAACTGACAGTTGGTCCATTCTTGAGCATGTTTCAACTCTGGGGATTCCCAATAAATTGATACATTAAATATGGAATCATGAATGAGGAATACCTTGATTACCTATATGATTTTTCAATCCCTGAGGTGTGCACACCCTTTGACAATAGTTACAGGTTACGAGGTAGAATTCATCTCTGACGGGACAGAGCCCAAAGAATAACATATCTGCAATGATGAGGCACCAGGAGTGTAACACAGTGGGAATATTAGAGACTGACTTAACATATACATCAAGCTCATGAAACCAATCACCTTGCTTCGGCAATTTCATGGCGTCGCCTTCTTTTTTCTGATTGACTTTGGATTGTTCATCTGTGTCACCTGCGTAATGATAAGGCGACAAAGGTAATATCGAGAATAACATTTTATTTTGACAATTTAAACAGCCGTCCATCGAGATAGGCCGAAGCCGTACCGATTCGATAACACCATCAAAACAATTTTCACAAAATATCCGTTAGCTATCAAGAAAAGACAACTTATAAGGCAATTTACTCACTTAATGGACTATCTCTGCCTAATCTATCAGCCCAAACAGACCAAGGCTGGCCATGAAGACTTGTTGGACTGTCATCGTTGGACGCCATCTTTGTTAACAGAAAATTTTTTCTTAATTTCTCCTCTCCGAGACTCCGTCTTCTTTCCTCACCTGCAACAGCGTTGCAACTATAGTGAAAGCAGCTCGGCAGCTACCACTGCCCTTGATGCCTTGCCTCCTCTAATTACTCTATGGCATTAACACCCATTGGACTATTTCAAAATTACCTTTAATATAGTACTTGTATATTTTTCCTAGAATTAAAAAATGCGTTGCGTTTCTTTGCCACTTGAAGACCTTAATGTGTAAGCGTACTAAAGTTGTTGATTCTATTCGTTGGCAATTTATGAAATTTTATGATGATTTAATGATGAAATTATCTTCTAGCGAAACGTTCTAGCAATAATTTAAATCCTCAATCGTCCGTCTATTTTTTTTTTAATTTTGGCAAAAGATTTTATGCATTGCGGAACTCAAAAAGTACATTTTTCTTTGCGCTAAGTATCTTTTTACAATTTTCACACATGGACTGCAACAAGTATGACTATGAGAACAAGCTGCACATAATCATAATGACATCAACTGATAAACACATATGTGAAAATTCCCCATTGAGGTACCAAATCTCTCTCAACTCAGTTATTTTATATTACCAACCAATCAACCATCTGACATCTTGACAAATACAACCATTAATTGACATGCACCTTTTATACTTACAAATAAATGTTGTTTGTAAGTATCTTGCACCCAAAATTATTTTTTCACTGTCAGTTACACACCTGTTTAAAATGAATCTGTCAATCTTGATCACCAATCTCAATTTTCAGGACAATAAAAACAGGTTTTCCTAGAATGTAAGGCAACAGTTTAATTAAAAAGAAGAGATTGACGTTAATCTGGAAACGAGAAAAACAACACTCCAGATCCAGCATTTCATTGGATTCTTTCCTTGACATCACCTGATTGATTCTAAACCGTTCAATGGTTTCCCAAGTATATTGCTGATCTGCTGGACTAGCTCTCTTTCGGTTTTGCTAATGTTTATACAGGCATGCAAGTTTAACCCTAAACAAAATAGATACCTAATCAATCGGATGATTTTTTAAAAAGCCATGTCTCCTTCCTTTCATTTGAGGGGCGTGTCGTCTGCTGGCGGATTTAAAAAACAAAACAAAAGACGAGCGAACTACGCTTACGGCAGACGAAAATATTTTTTCATTTTTCAGTACTTTCCGGCGTTTCCGCAGCGACATTTCTCCTAGGTTTGTCATCTCATTCTTTCGCCCGGTTTGACATCTCAATATTCTCAAAGCTTTACCAGTTAAATTGTATTATTATTGGTCTTATTTTGATCCCAATCATTATTCACAAATGGGAGATGGTAATTTGACTTGTTAGTAATATTATTTCGGTTAATTTTCATCTTGTACTTCGTTATGTAGAAGAGATCATCCGAAGGAGGCTGTTGTTTGATGGCGAAGGAACTGGTGATGAAAGAAGACTTAATGTATTGCTTAAAGGTTTCCTAGCTTGGTGCAACTCTACAGATAGTGTTGAAGAAACGTAAATTAATCTTTGTATAAAATTCTTCTATACTCTATATGTGATGTATTTTTATTTGTTTTACAGACAAGCATCCTACGCTAGAATGATTGGTCAGATTGCCCAATGTGAATTTGCTGCCACAAAATCCTTGAGGTGCTGTGAAATGAACACTGCAGAACAGCAGCACTATGACGACCTCTACAACCAGATTGAAGAAGGAATTGTGTCAGCTAAAAAAGACATTGAAGCAACCAAGAAGGAGTTGCAAGAAGCAAGACAGATTCGCAGGAATAAAATGGAATATGATGCTTTGGCTGCCATTATTCAAACACAGCCTGATCGAAAGAGCAACCAAGAGAAATTATCCCTATTGCGACAGGAACTGGAAGCTTCAGAATGTGAATGTCAAAAACTGGAGGCCAAATTAGAACAAAGACGCAAACAATTTCACTTACTCATTTCAACTATCCAAGGATTACAGCAACTTCTTAACGATGATGAAGCATCCTAATAATTGTTCATTTTGTATGCATCCCTTTTTTCTATTTTTGAATAATAATGCTAACAAATAAAAATCATTTGAAACACCAAAAAAGCTATGTATGAATAAACTATCCAAACGGTACATATACGACTTGGAATGCCATAGAAGAATGTTTCAAAAAACACCACCAATTCTTCTCAACTATCCATAGACCTCTGGTAAGGAATGGGTATAGGAATGAGTGACTTAAAAAAAGGGCGTTTACAACGCAACAAGTTTTTTCGCGGCTTCGGCAATAGCCTTGGCGCCGATTCCAAAATGTTCTAGGAGAACCTCTGGAGGACCGGAGCGGGGAACTTCGCGAACTGCCAAAATCTTGACGATAATATTTCGTTGTTCGGCTAGAGTTGAAGCAACAGCCTCACCCAATCCACCTTCTGGGTAATGGTCTTCAACGGTCAAAACCCGGCCGTTGCAACGAGTGGCTTCCTTCAACAGCAAATCGTGATCAATGGGTTTGATGGTAAATGGATCGATGACAGCAGCCTTGATGCCGGCTTCCATCAGCATGTCGGACGCCTTCAGCGCTTCGTGGAGTGTAACGCCGGCGCCAACGATAACCAAATCGTCTTGATCGTGACTACGAACAACGTGACCCTTTCCAGCAGAGAAAACTTGTTCGTTCTCGTAGATGACGGCTGTGTTGGGGCGAGATGTACGAATGAAGCAAATTCCTTTGGTTTTTCCGGCAAGTTCGGCGGCTCTCTCGCAGCTGACGGCGTCGCTGGGATAAAACACGGTGGAGCCTACAAATAATAATTCGTTTAGTCAAACATTTCCCTAAAAGATGTCACTTTAAACTCACCTGGAATGGATCTGAACATGGCCAAATCCTCAAGTGCCATCTGAGATGGGCCATCTTCTCCGATGGAGACTCCAGCGTGTGATCCGACGCAGGTAATGTTGGTCTGCGAGATGGCACCCATGCGGAGCTGGTCGAAAGCTCGGGTGAAGAAAGCGGCGAAAGTAGAGACATAAGGGATGGTGCGATTACGGCATCCGGCTCCGATGGCTACTCCCACCAAGTTCTGCTCGGCGATGAAACACTCGATGTAACGCTCGGCTGACACCTGATAATAGCGTTAGTTGAGAATTAACAAAACGTTAGAATACAATGACCAATAAAATCAATTACCTTCTTGATTCTGTCAGAGTAGGTGGAATTCTTGGTGTCACCATCCAAAGCAATGACTCGGGAGTTGTGCTCTGCCAACTTGGCCAAAGCAGTTCCGTAGGCGAAGCGAGTCGCGACCATTTCACCCATTTTGTAGGCAGGAGGTGTGGAAAGACGGAGATCATCAATGTCGACCACTGGTGCGTCATTGAGGGGCTCGAGAATTTTCGGGGCACCAGTGGCAGTTCCGGGTTGCATCTGTTGTTCGATGGCTCGGATAACTTCATCAGCCTTAGCACCAAGAGGCTTTCCATGCCAATCAAGCTCATCCGAAATGGATGGGAACTTGTAACCCTTGAAAGTCTTGGCCAAGATGGCAGTGGGTTTGCCAACGGTAGCAGACGCTTCATCGAAAGCCTTGAGAAAACATTTTGTTTACATTTTGTTACTGGAAACACGAATCTATTTGAATAATACCTTGCAGAGTTCTTCTACATCGTGTCCGTCGACAACGATAGCGTGGAAACCGAAAGCTTCCAGCCTTTTGCGGTAGACCTCCATGTTGTGCTGGAGAGAGGTTGGCTCAGATTGGCCCAAACGATTAATGTCGAAAATTGCACACAAATTGTCAAGGCGGTAGTGGCCAGCAAAGTGCAGAGCCTCCCAAATGGATCCCTCAGCACTTTCACCATCACCAATCAAACAGTAGGTCCTGTCAAACAAAAATAACATTGGATCACCAGAGTCAAAATGACTTAGAAATATTAATACCTGTAAGATGCCTTATCAAAGTGTTTTCCCACATAGGCCATTCCACAGGCAACACTCAGACCTTGTCCAAGGGATCCAGTGGCAACATCAACAAAGTTGAGACGGGGAGTAGGGTGACCCTCCAAATCGCTGTCCAACTTCCTCAAGTTCATGATGTCATCGACAGGGAAGAGGCCAGCTTCAGCCCAGGCAGCATACAGGATTGGAGCAGCATGCCCCTTGGACAGGATGAAACGATCTGATGACTTGTCTCTAGGCTCAGACAGTTTGTACTTCATGACACGGAAGAAGAGACAAGACATGATTTCTGCCATGGAAGCGCATGACGTTGGGTGCCTTTAAATTAAAAACAGGAATGTCACATTAGAATGACATTTGCATAAATGACTTGTATGTGAGGTGTCTTACCCAGATTTGCTGGCATTAGTAGCACGAATGGAGTCGATACGAAGCCGGTCGGCCAAGTTACGTAGCTCAGCAACGGTCTTGTCGTCCAGAGTAACAGCCATGTTGTTAGTCTGGGACGTGGCGAAAGAAACGAAAAAGTTCAAAAGCGATCCGCACTTCATTCGTGTCAAAATTAAAATGAGACCTAGTCTTGTCTTGTTTCTTAACTATATTGGTACATGGCGTATTTTGGTTGATCGATCAAACGCTACATTTTGAAATTAAACAGAGATACCGCGAGACGAAAGAGAGCGAATAAGTTAACTTACCAAAAAGAGCCTTCAGTTTGTATCGACTTTCTCCAAAGAAAGAGCGGCTACGAATGGTTCGATTATTTTGGGGCCGCAACTGAGCAAAACGTCAGGAGAGGAGGGGACGTCGTCGGCTGATCGATACAATGGCGTCGTCATTTCGCAACCGGTTTCCAAATTTCCTCAAGAACCACATTAATAAAGCCAAAGAAGAACCCAAAATTTATAAAATTCATCCCGTTACATGGCTTTATAGATAGAATATTATTGTCGAATAATTAATTGAGTACTGATATCGAAATGGATTCGCGTAAATTTGGAGATCCACCGTTAATTGTTTTCTACTCTTTGACTTTGGCAGTGTAATTGAAATTGATTTTAATGCTTCTCCGAATGCGTAAAGAGGCAATGAACGAGAGATTAAGTAGTCCGTGACCACATTCTAATAAAAGAGCATTAGCCTCTGTTCTTGCTCTACTTTCACCGTTACAAGTTCCTTCTACGTCTATTTTCTCTTTTAAACACGAAATGTTAAGTCTTAATCGACCGAGTTAATTTTATTTCTCAACCAAATATCAAGGAAAAACTTTCGGACCGCAAGGTTTTGTCGTGGTTTTATTTGTTTTCGTTCTCGGTTTCCAGTTTCGATTACGGTGGCCGCACCGCCGCAGTCTCGATAACAAATTATTTATCATGTGAATATCGCAATTAAATTGTGAAGCGAAACCAATAGTAAGTTCAATTTCATATAATTTAGAGTTTTTAATAAACTCAATTAAAGTATCAATTACAAATTGCAGGTTTGGCATCACAGGATTTTGAGAGGCGGATTATTATTTCGTCTGCTATCGATCAATAGTAGTAATTTGTCAACAATAATGTGACTCATGTGAGTGATGTGAGTAATCTCCCGATATTACAAATTAAATAATTAAATAACATGACTTTTAATTCAAACCATTAATAGGCGAACATTATATTAAAATGGCGGTTTACGAAATACCTTTGGTGTCGTCCAATTTGCGTCCAAATGAAATGATCACTCAGATGGCAGATACGTTAGAGTTTCTGGATCAAGTGTCTAGTGATATTTTTGCCAGGGTTACACAACAAATTCAGGAAAGCCGAACGAGAATCAGCAACATTCACAAGAGAGTTGAAGTTGCACAGTCCAAGATTGATGGACTCAAGGGCAGCCGCAAGGCCACCAAGATATTTTCAAGTTCAAGATTTCCTGGGAATTTGCAGGCCAACAGCAAAAGCATTTTCCATAAAACTAGCGTGAAATTCAGCAGAACTAAAATAGACTTTGATGGTTCAGAATCGATTGTGGATGGAGACATGGTTTTCTATCCCACACATCAACAAAATGGAACAAGACGTCAAACACCTGCTCCTCCGAGTTCTGTATCAGAACTTTTGATTTTCAACACAGAAGATCTGGCCTTCCAGAGACAGTCAAATTCAGATAAATCTTCTAAATCAACTCTGCGTCGTAAACACGATTCCGAAATCTCTACCGACACTTCAATCGGAGAAGCCCCATGGTCCATCAGTAGTCAAAGAGATCAACTTGAACGAAGCAATCCTCTCAATTTTTCCTACATGCCCGGTAATTTTTAAATGTTACATTAACTGAACTTTTTTTAAAAATTATCCTTTAATACCTTTACAGGACTGGGAGACGTTCCGGAATTGGATCTTCCTTTGGCCCTTCCAGACTTGCCAGGCGTTGCGGATGATTTGGCCTACAACGAAGACGTTGGCCCAGGGATCGCACCTTCACTGATAGCGGCCCTGCCCGATTTATCTCAACTAACTGAAAACATCAAAACTGTTAAACATTACCCCGTTCCACCACCACCTCCGCCGTTCATTCCTGCTCCAGTCATCTCAATACCTCCTCCGCCCCCACCACCTTTAGCAACAATTCCACTTCCTCCTCCTCCCCCTCCACCACCTGCAGTCAATCTTCCTTTACCTCCACCACCACCTCCTCCTCCTTCTTTGCCAGCCGTTAAAGTATCGCCAAGTGTTCCAGCTCCGAGCACCAAGCCCAGCGCTGCGCCGCTGGATCGTTCTAACCTGATGGCGGCCATTCGGGAAGCGGGTGGATTGAATAAACTAAAATCCTCTGCTCGTGTCAAGCACACGCAGGCCGTTAAAGAGCAACAGCAGAGTGGCAGTAGTAAATCTTCGGCTTCAACATCTCATCAAGCTCCGGCGGGCGACTTGATGGCCGATCTCTTTAACAAGCTTTCCATGAGGCGAAAGGTCATTTATCTTTTTCGTGTGTGTCGTTACGTTTGAAAAGGAAAATGAGTATTAACTTTACCCGATTACGTTGTACAGGGAATTTCTGGTCAGAATCAAGAGGTTGCCGGCCCGATGGAAAGAATTTCCGCCATGATTCCACCTCCTCCTCATCCAGCAGGCGCCAACGTCTCCAGTTCAGATGATGTTGAAGATTGGAAATGATATATATTTTTTTTGTCGATTGAAATTACAAAGAAATACAATCGCGAGCCTCAGAAACAACAACACAAGAACGAATAAGTAAATATAGAAAATCGCAAATTTCAAGCTCAAACTTTCTTTCTGTCATTTTTCTTCGTCGTTCTAAGATTGTGCTTCCGTCAATTGAATTGTCTCAAACGGACTGCCAGATTCGCTCTAAAACATGAAAACAAATTCAGTTATTTGATTTAAAAAAAGGAAAAGGTTGAAACTTACTTTGTAAGCAGTCATGGAACGTATTTTGTTGACTAGACCAAAGCTTTTCATAGGAACAGTCACCGATACTTCGTCCTCCTCATCTTCGTCGTCATCCAGAGCGCAACTTTCGGCTGCCGCCAATTCCGTTTCACATTCGTTGCTGCCATTGTCTTTGAGACTGGAGGTCGTATCGTTGCCACCGCTACTGTTGCTCGGTGTAGAGGAGCGCTGTCGCGCTAGGCGACTGTATTTGTACTCGAGTCGACGGTTGCGTTTCCAGCAAATGAACACGGTCAAACAGAGGAGGACGGCCGTTCCCACACAACCCATAGTAATCAGCTTAAAATAATAATCATCATGAATGAGAATTATTTTCCCTTTTTTTCTTGTTTTTATTTACCTGCAACACAAAAGGAATTTCAGTCGAACAGGGAACTTTCTTTGTTCCGGGAACATCGTCGGCCATCAGGCAATGCTTGGGGGCCAAGTAGTGAACATTCTGCTCCCCAGCGACGCACTCGCTCTTAACGATCCTGCGGGTAAAATGGCAGACGTCGTCACAAGGGATTTCAAAATTGAATTTGTACAAAAAACAGTGGACCAACTTAATATCCTGAGCGCCACAAATGGGACAGACGGTACTGGACGACCAGAGGAAATGAAAGTGACATCCGTCGCATGTGCCGTCCGGACAGCGCGACGGTAAAGTCACTTGGCCAGCTCCCGGTTGATCGGCATCGCAACGTAGGGTGACTGTCGTTGTTCTTCCTTTCGGACACGATTTGGTCGCCCTGCAAGGACAAATCCAATAAAAAACAACCGAAGGGTGAAATCAAATTTAGGGGAAGAATGACGCGACAAGAATTTATTGTTACGTTGGGGTGCCGAAAAAGACGTGCAAGTCCTTTGGGTTGTAGAATTCGTCAAGGACCCGAGTTTCCCCCAACTGGGCTTCGTTGGTTATGCCAAGCAGGTGGTCACCTAACGTCACTGATTGTGTCGAAAGGGGACTGCTTCCGCCGGAAGCATCCACACTCTGTGAAGGTATCAGTGTCGTCCGGCAAATCAACGCTTTCACCTGCAATCGATTCGAAAGCATAAATTACAATAAAAATTAGCAATAAATTTAAAAAAAGAAAATGAAACTCAACTGATTTCGGCTCGCCCTCGGCCTGGAATGTGATGTTGTTGGCACAATTGACCGGCTCACGACCGCATAGACTGATGTTAAACACGTGAAAGTATTGCATGCCGCTGGCGGTGAAAAGCAAACTGCCTCGCACTTCGTGGAACTTGCTGCTCAATGGGGAAAAATAAATTGATAGAAAAAGTATCAAAAGAAAATTGGAATGAGCGTTACCTTCCGATTTTACGCAGGTCGTAGCGAGTTCCGTTGATGGTCGGCGTGCAATCGGTCGTGCACGTCTTGCTGTCGGTGCTGATGAGTCCAGGGCCGCAGTTGATGCAGGCGGACTTGCCGACGGCTCCTGGATCCAGGACAACCGTATTGGCCGGGCATGGCTTACAATGAGTCGAGGCCGCTTCTGTGTAGTGACCCGGTGGGCAAGGGATGCAGCCGGATGCATCGGCTCCCTGGGCACAAGGTAGGCAGACGGAAGCACCGCCTTCGATAGTATTGGTCACGTTGACTTGATCGATCCTGGCACTATCCGTGTCAAATAGTCTCAGTCTCTGCACACCGGTGGCGCTGTAGGGCAACATGGCTCCGACATCCTCTGACCAAGCCTGTTTCTGGAATGCCCAGTTGAAGGTGTACGATCCGTTTTGAGGGATCGAGTAACTAAAGTGCTGCTTGGGCACACGACCACTCCACGTCTGGATCACCGAAATACCTTTGGTGGGAGAACTCTACTCGGGCGGGCGGGGGTTTTACCGGGAACACATTTCATTAGTCTCATATTGTCTCATAGTAGGGGGTGGGGATTTGTAAGTGAATTCACCTGCATGAAGACAAATTGGCAATCTCCTTCACAGTCGAGCTGGAATGTGAATGAAACAGTTCCACGACCGGCTCGGAATCCCTTCTCAATCTTCAACGACAAGATGAGATACGAATCCGGTGCATGGCCGTGTCCGGTTCTCAGGTGGTCGCCGGATGTCAGCCAGGCGGCGGCTGTTGTGCACCCCGTCCCTGTGTAACCTAACTCATGTTTAATTTAAAAAGGAGAGGAGAAATAAATTAAAACCAATCCAACGGATTAATAAAACTACTTGGGCAAACCTTCTAGACTCATGCAACGTGAAGACATGAGACCCGGAAGAGCGCTCCACCAGATGAATTGAAGCCCCGTATTGGGAGCCGTTGAAGGAGGACAAGCTCGACAGGGGCGGATTCCATCTGAAATGCTTCCCGGTGGGCAGAAACGACAGGTACCCGTCGTGTAATCCATCTGCATCCCTGGATTGCACGGCGGACATTTTCGACGCTCAGCGCCCGACGGCAATTTGGCCGACGACGGAAGGTCATCGCGACAGGTACGCGGCTCCACCCACTGGTACGTCACCAGAGTATTATTTCTCTCATCACAAGCCGAATGGACCTGGAAGGAATTTTAAGGAAAAAAAGAAAAAAACGTTATCGATCCTGCCGGAATAGGAAAAAAGATGGAATTGTAGTTTACTTCGAAATAATCGTTTTGAGTGCACGGAGGTCGCTTGTGACATCTTCCACTGCCCGGCGAGGCGAACGAAGTCTTGGCGTCGCAGCGGATGCACTGAGTGGCTCCTCTGCCGGAGTACGAGTCGGTCGGACAATCTTGGCACTGTCGGGATCTAGGGGCGGGCGCGTGAGTTCCGTTGCGACAAGGCGTGCAGCCCGTCGAGACGGCCGGATCAGCCACTCCGCTGACTTCGATCGACTTGATAAGTAGCGGTTTCGTCTGATGGCGACCGGTAATGCCCATGGCTTTCCACTGGAGTACATTCAATCCGGCCGGAAGTTGAACAGACTTGCTCGTCCGCCATTTACCCTCTTCAGTGACGGTTGGCCAGCGAATTTCGTCACCGCCACTTGACACGCTCTGGCACAGCTCGTTCTGCGCCTGTTCAAAATCAAATAGTTCAAAATCCCCCCAACCAAAACCAAATCAATAATTCAATTGCTTTTAATGGATCTACCTGGAACTCGAAAATTGTATCGTCGTCGGGATATTGATACGTGTAGTGCAGGGCTCCCGGTTGGATTAAGCGGACAGTGTAGACGAGCGTAGCCACGCAGGAACCCCCTGGGAAGGCGATGTAGTCACCGCGAGTCTGCCATTCGGATCTGGAATACATTTTCCCGAGTCAATCCTTGTTTTATAAACACCCCAGTGGGAATTTGGCTTTTCCCTTTTTGTTTCTTACTTGGAACAATTGGTGTAGGATCTTTCGCGTTCCAGCATGGAAAAGGAGGAGCGCGACGTGAGTGGTTCCACCAAAACGGAAAAACCATCCGGTAGCTGATCCCAAATTTCATGACGTACCATTCCGCCGAGAGAATAAGTTCCGGGCGGGCACTCGTGACATTGCAGCAGCTCCAGATCAAAGTACTCGCCAGATTTACAAGTCAGGGCTGTAAAATAAAGTTTGAAAAAGTCTCAACAGAAAAATGGGACGGGGGAGAAGGATAAAGATTTACAGCAATCTTGAAGTCGGACTGGCGCGTTGGGTGCTCCGCCAGTGCAGACTCCGGCTTTAGGAACGCTATCAAATATAGATAAGAATAGAAATAATAATAAAATATACCTGAAAGAGAACCAATTTCTTTTTCTATATAATACATACGACACTCTCCATCTGCCACCCGTCGCTGTCGGATCGCATTCAGTCAACTCGTAATGGAAATCCCGCTGTCGTGTGGTCACAGTTATCAGACCGGATGCAGACGGAAATTGTCGAGAAAAATAAGGAGAAGGTCGAAACAGAAATGGATGAAATATTATTATTTAGGCTAGAACGAATTTCCAGTGAAAACGCAGTCAATGCCAAATTGCACAACTGGACCATAGGACAAACAACTGATAACAATTGAAAAATAATAACCATCACTTACGGGTTGGCAAGTGGGCAGGTTATCGGCATCGGCGCCAATACAGACTAGGAGTAGCAGCAGCAGTGAATAGTGGCCGACCATGGTTGTTTTTCGCGTTGTCGTTTGGCCTTTATCGGCCAGTCTCCACAATTGGGATGGACGTAATTGATGGAACACGACTGTGAAAAGAATGGATCGGCTGTATCAATTCAATTTAAAACACCATTAAACTTGGACAGATGAGAACTTTGTGAGAGAGAGAGAGAGAGAGAGAGATGGAAAATGTTTGGAGAGTTGAAAAAAACAGGGTCAACAAGTTTGTGCGGTCCGAGACCTAGTGCGACTGGAGGTAGTAAGCTGGATGAGAGACGGGCAAAGGAAACGGGCGGGTTTCGTCCTCAAAAACTTTATCGATCTGCGACGCGCGCAACCACCATCATGGATTTTTCCTTTTTTTCTCAGCTCCCCTCCTCGCTTCCTTTCGATCGATGACGTCACATCCCCCTCCCTTCTTTTTCCTCCGCTGCAATTTCGATATAAATTTACTATCCAGGCTGCTGCCATCCTCCACCGGGATCTCCCCCAACATCCAGCACAACGGCAAACACGGCAAACGGCACGTAATGCTGATTAAAAACCATTTACTCGACAGGCGCCTCTTGATTCATTACGTTGAATTGCTGCGATAGAGTCTCGAGTGAGATGGGGGGATCATGCACAGAGTGGGTCTGTCGAAAAGGGACCTGGACGATGTGTGATGCACCGCAATAAAATCAGGGGATTTGGACCAGGCCGACAACACAGCACCCTAACTCAATTAGACGATTAAGGGCCAAGACAGTGATTCACGTCACTATATCAATTGAATTTACTTATTTGATAAATACCCACATGTTGGCCGAGTAGCCGAGAAGAGGTGAAGAAAGGAGGCATCGAATTTGTGATGGATCAACAGAAAAGAGCAGCTCTTTATTCCGGTGAAATGCGGGCGGGCATCAGGTGGTTCAAGACTCTCATCTCATCTCTAGGGGCCTCTTCAATCGTTCATGGACCCGACAATAAGAGCCACACATCAAAAGAATCCGTATAAATCGCTACCAGTTGTGCCTTTGATGGTTATCCTAGTCAAATTGATGGTATATCCTGGAAAAGTGAAGTAAAAAAAGCTGCACATGAAGAAATCTTTTATGTCGTTACCCCGGCAACGGCTGGATTCTTCTCTTCTTTTAAAAAAGCTGATGGATCTTGATCCTTATTAACAATGAAGCAGCAGCAGCAGCACGAAAGAAACGTCATTTTCCAGCCGGAGATTAAAAGCTCCCCGATCGCAGAATCAAAAGCTAATGTTTTTTTTCTCTTATCCTTTTAAAATCTCATTTTGCTCTTGATGGGTCTTTTCATCTAGCACAGTCTTATTTTTTTTCTCTATCGAGTTTATATATTGATTGGATTAAAATATACTTACAATTCATACTGATGAGTTCCCTGCTGCTGATGATGAAGGCTGGCAGAGCTGGGGGATGGCATATTAGTGTCTGCTGTCTGGGGCTGAAGAGGGAAATGTCATCAACATCGTCAGACAAATTACTCTAGTCCCCTGCACATGCAAATGAAGCAGATCATTATTCGTGCATCCCAATTTACATTTCACGAGCTGCAACAAGAACCAATGTTGCTTGGTTTTGTTGCTGAAAACAAGGGGGACTTGTTTCAAAGTGCAGCTATACATTGTGGCACAATTTCAGGCTGCACGGTATTTTGGCAGATTAACATGATATTTCCTGGGAAATCCTTTATTTGAAATATGAGCCGTACACATGTTACAGCAGATATTGCAAGTTGCAACTGCTGGGACTAGCAGAGAGAAGTTAAATAACAGTGTGGACGCTATTATTACACATACTCTGGGACCGAGCAATTCAAAGTGTCCAGCACTAGCTGCCTATATGAGAAATGATGATGACATCATAATTCATAAGACACACAATAACCTTGCACATTTTTTAGTTGGGCTTACGTCACGGGGAGCAACGATACACACTATTGATTTTCTATAGATCTCTTGTCATCGTGCATCATCGTTAGAGTCTCACACAAATGGTGTTGAAACCCACGATTTGGAACATATTTTTATCCTTGCTTTTTGTACACCCCATTGGACATTTTTTTTCCAAATCAATACTAACATTTTAATATGAATTCATACATACAAAACAGAAGAAGAGATGAAGAAACTGCAACTTTTTGACTAGGGCTAGAAATCTCGACCAGTTTCCCGCCCACCATGTGGTTATCTGAATTGTCCTCGCAGTCGATTTCTCGACAGATAGATGTCGTCGCCGTTCCTAAACAAAAATATTCAAAATACGATTTCCCAATCTATTTAACTTTAATGCTAATGGAGTAATGGTGAATAGGGAAAAATAATTTGCATGCTGGAGAAATTAATTATGAAGGTCCAAATTCTTTTAACAGGTATAGGCAACACCTGCCAGAAAGGCTAGGCACTTCATTTTCCATCACATAATCAGGTAAACAATCAGGATCGTCGTGTTATATTCATTTTGAATCACAGTTTCATAGAGCAAAAGTGTTTCTCTGTTGGTCGGCGGATCAGAGTGAGTCTGAATGCGCTCGAACGATTCCTGGGACAAATAAATACAAGAAGAAGAAGAACCGGAAAATGAAGAGCTAAACCGAGACAAGTCTGTGTGTGATGTCGTAAAACGGAGGCGAGAGAAAGAAATCAAACAGGCAGAAGATCTTTTAATGCAATCAAACCGTCAGACGAGAGCAAAGAAAAGATAGATGTGTGTCCCTGTTTGACTTGGTTCATAAATGACGTCGTGCTGCTGACGCCATCAAAGCGATTCCCGCATAACTAAAAATATCCAAGACGAACGAATCAATCTGAACGAATGTCACGACTCGCTAGGGAGGATTCTAACTGAATTATTACACACGTTATCAATCGAGTCGTTTCATCCAGCGTGAATAATATTCTTTTAAAAATGTAAATTGTTCCATTTCACAACTTTAATAACGCGAGTCGGAATATTATTTCCCCGCCATTTTTAATATTATCGGCGGTAAAATGGACTTGTCCCGGTCTGCCCAGCATCCGATATAAAGCGGTTTGGTCGTTTTAACAACCACCGAATTCATCACTTTCTATATATTCTTGTACAGCAGTATCGATTTATTCATGGCTCTCAAGTTTCACGAGAAAGTGTCAGCCAGCGGCTGGATTTGCTGGATTGCAATTCTGGTTATTGTCGTCTGCGTTGCCGTGCAATGATTTCCATTTACCAGACTCGATGCAACGGTAAAATGGACGAAATGCCGAATCCCGATGGCCTGTCAAACTCCAACAGAGGGAAATGTCGTAATAGAAATCAATCGTGGCCCACCAATCAGAACCAACTACGATAACAACAACAACAACATCCAAGACTATAACAACAACGACAACATTGCCGAATGTATGATGATGTCCGAGCAAATGCAGCAATGACGACCGGAATATTACAACTCATTTCCGTTTTAATGATTCTACTAAGATACATCTGAGAAATACAAAATGATTTTCAAAAATAGCTGCTTTCTAATTATAATAGTCGTATGGTAAAATTTGAAATGTTTAGAATTTTCGCATGGATTAACTTGAGAATGTTTGCTTATTTGAAAATCGATGGGCGTAGGACAAGACATTCAACAAGAAAAAAATATTTTTAGATTTTTCTGCCGAGTGGCTTGTTTGCTCTGGCGCAACTGTCATTCCGACCCAACCCACCCATCCACCCTATCCTATTGTTGAAATGTTTTGCATTGACTAAACAAACAATGCCACAGCACCCCAAAAATTGAAAGCATGTGCATTATGCCTCCGCTGGATGCTGGAAAATCGGAATGCCGCCGACGTCGATACCGGGAAATGGATCAAAAGAAAATACGTAGAGAAATATGTTATAAAAATATGCCATATGTTCCTACCTTATGAACAACTTTGAAGTCAAACTCTGGGGAGATGAAACTCGATTGCTGCTGCCATAGAATAATAAAAAGAAAACAGCTTGGTAAAGGCGAAATGCTTCATCTTTGATGCATATAACGAGATTAAAGATGATGTGATGTTCCACCACCACCACCGGTTGGCTAAAAGCCTCTGCCGAGCGTTTCAAGGGGCTGGCGGCGGGCAACGCCCCTCTACGTTATTTGCATAAAGTTTGTGACGTCATTCTAATGGGAAACTTGTTCAACTGGACAACGCCCCTCTGGCCCATGCACTAGAAGGAAAAAGGCCCATCTTCTTGGATCGCTGCTGTGGGGATGTAAACAGACGTCGTCTATTCGGTTGATCGAATTCACCCGAACGCGGTGGGATCCCGCCCGTTTTTTCACGCTGGATGGATGCGGTGATTCCCACTCGTTGCGATTGTCGTCGCCCACACTCTCATCTCACCCACTACTACTACACCATGGCAACAACACAAATATATATACCAAATACCGTAGCGAACGCTTTATTCAAATAGAAAAATGGCAAAACTATTTTTAGATTTTAGATATTTTTCAAGCCTTCTTAGCTAAGTGGTATAGCGCTGGTCTCGTATCGATTCGAAATATAACGGGAGGTAACCAGAGGTCGGGAGTTCAATTCTCTCAGGAGGCAAAATGAATAATGTTTATTAATAGCTAATCGATTCAAATAGAAATGAATCGATTCTTTTAATGTAAAATGATTACCACCAACAGATTGGCCAAGAGATTAGGAATCCACGTGAAAACGATCAACTGGAACTAATGAGCACAAAGCGAATGGAATAACAATGGTTCAATCCGTCCAGCCAAATCCTTTATAATATTGCGCAGCCTCCTCGGCTGTCGGTATGTAATCCTGTTCCAATTAACTTGGATCTTGACGGCGTATACTGAGCTTTATTATTAGTCTGTTTTGTAAAAAGATTCGTTGAGAATCGATACAGTTTCATCCCACCGAAGCAACAGAAAGATGTAAGAAAATGTATTCATTTTCCGACATATGAATTCGAGTTGTTGTGCTGTTCTTATCAACGATGAAATGTTTAGCGGAGTCCAAACAAAACTGGAGAGGTTGATTGACTTAATTGTTTTTAACATTTAGTGGATATTGGTGTACTATTTCGACAAGTGACCAGATGATCGAGTGACACGCGTGTCATTTCAGTTTGTTTTGGTAAACTGGATCTGACAAAGAATAATCAAATAAGTCAGCGTTGTCCCAATGAGCTGATGAAATTAAATTTAAACAAAAAAAAATTACTACAAGTATAGAATTGTATAAATATTAATTAAAAGCTTTTTATACTGTCGGTGCGAGATGAAGATCAACTTCGAAAAAACCAAGCGCCGTGATTTTGGGTAGGGAATTCAACACGCTCATGGTGAAGTTATCGATCTGCTGTGGCGAAAGAAACATTTAAAGCGATTAGAAATGTTTTAAATGATTACTACTACCTTATCGTTATTTTCGGGGCCTTGTTCAATGCACTGCAATTGCTTACTAAATGCGATTGCCTTTTGTCCAATTTAGAAAAATAGTTAATAGTCAAGTAATAATTGTTAATTCAAAATGATAGTCCATGTACCGATTCCCGTATGCGATGCGGCACGTAGATGAGGACGAGAAAAAATGAAAATTGAGTGGCCAAGAGCAGAAATTGGTTCACAATACAGACGTGGCAATTGTCGATGACATTTTGCATAATGTTGTAAGAGAAAACAATCATCTGGACGAAGCCAGTTGCAATGAGCGTCAAGAGTAGAGGACCGTTGCAACGACTGATTTCATCGACCAACTGCGAAATCATGAAATACTGACGTCTCCAAGTATTAATTCTTTTGGTCCAGTTTATTTCTGTATTCTTCCTGTTGGCTTGATGAACTTGCCGGGCTAGAATGTCCAGCATGTTAGACACCATCCATCCGAGACTAGAAAACAGAGCGCCACCACTAAAAACGAATAATAAACAGAATGCGGGAAACGAGGCTTGGCATTTCCTGAAAATGGGCCAGTCGAGTGTCCACACTGGAACTACCGTCGCACCTAAAATGGTAACTGCAAATACCTGGGCAATAAATCAACAATCTATAAAAAAAAGTTAGAAACAAATTTGAGAAATGAAAGTGTTACCATGATAGAAATGAGTCCTCCAAGGAAAATGCGACGAAAATTTGAAAAGTCTCTGGTCTCAAAAAATCCTTGGTTTTCCATTTGACAGAGAATTTGCATTAAATTTGGCCATTTGGTAGCAGCGCTGGACATTAAACTCGTTTGGGAACAGATGGTCATTGCGGCCAAGTTGAGTGTGCTGATGGCCACCGTCCAGAGCGAAGCGGTCGAGCTGTAAGATGAGGTGATTTCGATGAGAGCAAAGAACTCGGTGATGTGCAATCCGTTGAAAAAGATGTTGCCGAAAAAGAATAGAAAACCGTAGCAGGTAATTCCAATGCGAATCCAGGGAGACGCTGCTTCCGCTGGAATTGTTCCGGGTGACTCTAAGAAAATTCCGATGAAACGCATCCAGACCAACATGGGCTGGAGACTCTGCTGGAAACTCATGTCGCTGCTGTTCCACTCGACATCATCAGACTGAGTGAAACGGAAGAAATGCGGCTCGCAGCTCACATGCGGATGAAAAGACAATTAAGAAAGTAACAGCTAGACATGGACGCATTTGATTGATGATGTTGACAGAGACGGAGGCCACACCTCTATCAAAACGTTTTAACTGAATGAGGTGCTGGTCTAAAGTAAATATCAGTTGTAGTTGTGGTCGAATCGCTTGTGAGCCTATAGACATTTCGCACTACAAATGTCACAGTTGGTCTTACTGTCGGGGAATGAATTAATGTGGTGATATCAAACTCTGTTAACTATTTGTTGAATGTTGTAGAATGTTGTTGAATGTTGTTGTATGTTGTTGTTGAATGTTTCAAGTGGCGGGTATGATGATAAATCCCAAATAAATTCCGCAAATAATTCAGGATATTTCTCAAAGGCTTCTGTCACAAATTCCTCAATGTGTTGGATAGCATCCAGCGATTCGACAATTAATTCTTTCAATCCTTCAACATTGAAATCGCCTTCAACTAATTTTTGAAAATCGTCGAGTTCCTTGACGTCCCTCAAACGATCCTGAATTGAGCCAGTCTGGAAAAAGGATTGGCCGAGGAGCAATAAGTCGTTGACTGAAATTGGTTTCAACTCACTGCTGGAATCCATCAGGAGCAAGTTAATCATTTCAGAGGCCGACGTTCGTTGGTTGAGAGCGATGAGTGTCAGTTGCTTGGGCGACACGAAAAGTTCCTTGGGCGGATTGACGTCGTTGGCGGCCATGGAATAGAAAACGCGGCCAAGGGCTTCCAGATCGTCCTGGATTTTTGGCTGTAAAATAAAAAGATAATTGGCTTTAAAAGAAATAAAGAGATAACCTACGATTGTAACTGGTTGTGGTGATGATGGGGATAGTATCCGGATATTTTGGCAATGGGTTTCACATTGGGACGTTTCCTCCACAACAGGATCCGATCGAGTCCCAGGCGTCCGTGGATGATGTTGTTCCGGTGAAGGAAATGTAAGCCACGGGCTGTTTCTGACATTATCCGACTCATTTCCACATCAGTGTCTGATACGTCCAGTGTCGGCATCAGTCTGCCCAGGCAAAAGTCCAGCATGGATGCCCAGCACAGATCCATGACAAGGTAACTATAGAAACGAATAGATGTAATACGAAGACTATGAAAGGGATGATTGGTGGACTCACCTGATGGAATCTCTGACGCGTCGCAGTGGTGATAAGAAACGACATTTTCATTCCTTAATCCTACGAGACTCTGCCAATGATTTTCTCCTGTTGTTGTCCATTCCAATTTCTTCAGGGCAAACGGGCCCTTTCCCTGGAATTTGCACTTGAAAAGACGAGTTCCATCCTGCAGCGGGCTGTCCAGTTGAATCATCTCCATGTGATTTCTGGCCACGAAATGTGTCAAAAAACCAACAGCAGACGAAAACAATTGATAACGCCCCCCTCTAACTGATAATAAATTTTTGGCGCCAATTCAAATTGATCTCCATTATATGGCGATGCAATCAAAGTGAATCTCCTTTTAAAAAATCGAAAAGTAAGAAAGTGAGTCATTCCTGGCTAATGCCCGTTCGTTGTTACATGTTAGTATATAGGACATGGTGCGGGATTCTCGCATCTCTGTGCACTCTGCACGCTCCAATGCAGTGTGTAGAGTGGCACTCTGTCGCTTTTGTTTTTTGCAGCAGTTCCGTTCTTTCTCGGCAGCTTTTGACAGGCGACATCCTCCCCGGCGACTCTGTACTTGCTGCTGGCCCATCTATTTCGTCGGCAACGCCCACAGCAGAAAGCAGTAGCGTCATTGATCTGTCTAATACTATCTTTTTTATATTATTTCTTCTAGCAGCAGCTACTTTGTCTTTCTTCTCCTTGTTTTTTATTTCATATGCATCTCGGGGTACGGCTCTCATTACGCAGTGCAACTATTTATAGGGCTGGTGGTTCCCCCTGTAATAATAATTTTCGTCAATAAGCTCCTGCACTGGCGCCATATCATTCCATGTCGCTCTACTTGACTTCGCTGAGCTTTTTCATGTCGATACTTTGAAAAACCCTTTTGTTTTTATCAAATTTTATTATATTATTTGCTCGTGAAAACTTATTGGAACCACACAATGTTCAATTTGTTTTTATTATAATAGGCACAAGGGGGTGAACTCCATCCGACTGAGAAATTTCCGACGTGAAAACCGGCGGAATAAGCCGTCGAATAAGATTCATCCATCAAAATATATCTGAGACACATGAAAAACTTTTTGTTCGCCTCTCTCGTTCCATTCATATATAGAACAGCACCTGCCGTCTGCTCTTTTTATTCCCCAAAATAATAAAAATCATTTCAAAAATAAGAAAATTCCCGCCCGTCGTTTTTATTTTTAAATTTCGTTCGTGTCAAACGCCGTGAGCGTCTCGACACATTTGATTAAAAGTGTCGCGTCAAAAAACTGAAAAAAGGGGTGGAAAGAAGAAGAAGAAAATATCTCAAAAAGATGGAAATAACAGTTTCAGGCGTGCCTACTATAAGACTCACTCACGCCGACGAGGAGAGCGCGTTGATGTCAAATCCGATCAATAAACGAAGAAAGATGGATGACATTGATTGTACACTGCTCCCCCCACCCTTCTACACTATTTATGGATATAGAAAATAAGGGCCAAATAATTATTTCTCATCTTTTTTTTTAAATTGGTGTAAATGTAATAAAATAATGAAATTCCCAGCAGAGAAGAACATTTCTTTTTTTAATATCAAAAAATAAGAAGAAGGATATTTTCAACTCTTGATTGGAGATATATCACGAATAAATATATGTATACAGTCAAAGTGTCAAGAGGTAGTACAGTTGCATTTATCGATTATCGGATATCTTATTGTATTATTACGTATGTATAGGCAACTGCCAAAAACTCGGCTGAGACTGCTGCTCCCGAAATTCAGTTGTTGTAAACATTTGTGACGATTCTATATGCGACAAAACCAATTCACAGCACCTGAAAGGGGTTCATTAGATATTCCTGTCCTGGCTATAAATGATTTAATCTTATTTACACTTTACCCCACCCAAAACAAAGGGGGGGGGGGGGTTGTACATATAACTTTGGTGTGCGCTTATTTGTAATTCTTGCCTTAATTAAATGGATCATGCCAAAGTTATGGACAGCAGCAATTCAACGTCCAAAGAATCAAAGATCTGATTATTAAGATATGGAACATTGCAACTTGTACTTACGTATATAGGTGCTGCTGTGCTGCACAATAATGGAGGATTCGGAGCACGGCAACCGAGATCTAATAATCAAAACAGCACAGCTACACAGCTCGAGCTTTTAATTCACTTTATGAATCAGAGAAATTTGAATTCTTTTGAAAACCTCCTCAGACACAGCAGGGGAGAAATCGAGTTGAGCAATCGAGCTCTATATTACACCAGTATAGCAATTCGCAAAAATAATTGAGAGCGAATCCATTTATTCTTTTTTTATTCCAAAGTGCTTTTTAAAAAGATGTAACAACTTTGATCTTATGCTGATGCTGATCGAGTCAAAAATCGCCGGGCGGTGATCTGGGAATCCAAATATAATTGCGAACTTTTATCATAATAATTTCTAAACTATTTCAGTTCTTAGCTGCCTTTGAGATAAGACGAAAAGATAAAGACGAAAAGTTGCTTGACTTGCCGCAAATAGAAGCGACGATTTTTCCATAAGGGTATATAGAGACGGATGTGCTGCTGCTGCGGAGTGTGTCTGACCTTTGAGGAGAAAAACAAACTTCCGGTTGTCAAGTGGAAATAATAATAAAGGCTATGGCGTATAGTACAATAGAGAACGAATCGACACAATGGAATGGCATTTCTATTTTATCCCGAAAAAGGGGCTATACAGTTTCTTCGGCGGAAGCCTTTTTTGGGCTCATACGAATGTCGAACATTGTCGTTGTCAAATTATTGTCGAGAGCAGTTATTTATGCAATTGCTAGGAAAAGCGTCGTCCACATTATATAATAATCGGCAGACTATTACGTCATAGACTGTCACACGACACCCTTGATTATTTATATTTCTCAGAAGCAGGGATAATACAACTCGGACGGAATAGAAGAAACAGGAAAATTATTAGGAATGCTATATCTCTGATGTGTGGCAGACAATTAATGGCGGATTGCGTCGACATTTTCACGACAAATATTTCCGTAGAATTTCAATTAAGAGTTTGGATCAACTGCTCAAATACAAGCACAGTTGCTATATTTCACTGTGAACACACGTGCGTGCGTGGGTTGATGATGTTTACTCCAGGTGGCAGATCCCCCCACGACTGGCAGCAAATGGACAAACCGGACGACGAATGTGGCACTGGGTTTCCAGCATATAATTGGACGTGTAATTGTGTTGGACGTTGTCATTTGGTAGCCGACGACTGACAGCAGCCGAGCGAATTTCCAGCCTCAAAGATGATGTACTACTATTACAATGTTGCCGTTTGTTTCCTGATGTCGGCCAGACTTTTAACCCACCGAGTTGATGCTCATTCCATCCAGCATTCCGGTACGGACGTTTTTATTGTGCCAATTTGTTTTTAAATCAAATTTGTCCATTTAAAATTGAATTTTAATATTTTTGAAATCAATTTGGAAAAGGTTCGACAAGTGACAGCAGCAGCAGCGACGACGTCGACAAAATTATTGGAGGCCAACTGGTCAGGATCGGAGAACACAAATACATGGTCACTTTTATTTTTAGACCTGTCAAATTATATTTCATTCACGTTTGTAGTTTTAAAATTGGCGGCAGGCTTACGTTGTATTCAATGACAAATATGTCGGCTGTGGCGGGACTTTGATAAGCGACCGGCACGTCCTCACTGCAGCTCATTGCCTCATGGATCCCGACACTGGGTAAATATTCCCTAAATTTTAAATGTGAATGATTTCCAATTGTTTTAACTACATCAGGGTGGCGGATGATAAAGAGCAAGTCTACTTTAATGTCTACACGGTGGAACCGATGGATTCAACTGCCATCAAAAGGATCGTCTACAAAAGCGATTTCAGGATCCATCCGAAATATAATTACAAAGCTCCCGTATAATCTTTAAATTATTTAACAAAAATAATTGTCTATTTTAATTTTAAATGATCTTTTTTAATTGAGTACAGGGTAAAGGCTATGACATTGCCATTTTGAAGTTGAATCCTCCACTTTCAAGTGCGGAAATGTCCAAACTGGACAAAATCCGCCTGGGAGACGACGACGATTTGATTTGGATTCAAACATTGGCCCTCGGCTGGGGTAAAACAACCGACGGTAATATACTGAATTTTTTACTGATGACATAACATATTCCAACTCGTATAAAATAAAAACATGACGTCATATGTTGTGATCATGATCAGCTGAGAGTCCGGGATCGCCCAATTTCTCGCCCAACTTGAAGCAAACGAAATTGAAGGTTCTTTCACGGTCGGAATGTCAGGCTCAATGGGGAACTAATTACAATCACGACATTCAACTCTGCACCGCTCCGTCAGACACCCAAATTTGCACGGTATAGAGAAATCATCAATCATTTCTATCGACCCCCTTTTTTGGGCTCCTTGATTTTTATTTGTTTTATTTCTGTTTAATTTTTGTCCAGGGTGACAGTGGCGGTCCGTTGCTGTGGCAG
Organism: Daphnia pulex; assembly: GCF_021134715.1. Taxonomy (NCBI): domain Eukaryota; kingdom Metazoa; phylum Arthropoda; class Branchiopoda; order Diplostraca; family Daphniidae; genus Daphnia; species Daphnia pulex. The sequence continues at coordinate 12,032,843 of NC_060023.1, read as the reverse complement.
AAATACGAAAAAATCCCAGGCACTTTTCAGTTTAATTGGGACAAAATTTACGGGTACCAGGCCGGAATTGTCAGTTTCTCTACGGGTAACGGTGGGACATCGGTGGTCATCAATCGCCGTAAATTTTACGTCGATCCTTTTCGCAGCGTGTCGATTCGTGCGACGAGATGCGCCCAAGGCTCCGTCTTCACGCGAGTGCAATCCTTCGTCAACAACGGATGGATCGCAGCCAACATGAACTGAACCCCCCAAAAGAAATAAAAAATGATAGGCCTTATTCCGGATCCACATACACATTCCCGGGAAAAAATAAAATTCAAACTGTCTGTCAGACAAATCTATAATACCTGTAAAAATAAAACGGGATAAAAAGCTGGAAACATTTTTTGTGGAAAAATGAACTTTTTTCGTCACAACTAAATTTGAATCCGCATTGCGGAATATCCCCACGACGTGCTATAACAATTCCAAATAAATAAAAAGAATGATCCTGCAGGATTTTGTCTTTTTATGCTAAGGAGCTCTTGCTACTGGGCTGGATTTATTGTTTCTTTTCGGATATATATAACGGCACACGCACGAATGAAACTTTACCGACCATCAAATATCTGCCCATTTACACGCACGGACAATGAAACATTCCGGCTGATCAAACCAGCAGCAGCAGCTGGCACTATATAAACGTTGTTGTTGTTGTTCCACCTGCTGTGGATGACGTCAATTCTCTTAAAGGGACGACGAAACTATTATCGATCGTTGAATTATAGCCAAAAGGATTTAAGGTTCGGCTAAAATCCTGCGGGATTATTTGATATTCGTTAGATTTAATGGCCCGACTCCCATTTTCCTCCTCCTCTATCATTCCGATATTTGTAGCGGAATAGAGAGTTGATCCTTATCAGATTGAGGCCGTCGTTTTATATCATCTAAAGAATTTCGTGAATGAAAAGAACGTGAGCCGGGGCTCTCATTCCTTTCACGGTCGGTCGATGCTCCTAATATCAGCTCGGGATTTGATTGGAGCGCTTATCAAACAGCAACCGATCTGGATTCCTGCCAATAGCACAACAGCCAAAAACCGATTGATGACGATATTGAGATGATTATTCCCCCCTTTTATTTTCTCGTCTGTTATGCCCAGAAGGGATAAAAGGTTATGCAACTTTCCGTGATGCAAAACTCCCCGTCACGGGGATGATGATGCAATACATAAGAGTGCTCTATAACAGATAATTGATATGACATCATCATTATAAAGTATTATTATTTCCGTGTGTCGCTATGGAGATTATGTATGCCACGAAAATCAGAAAACCAAGGACGAAAATGGACCCATTTTTTTGTTTTTCAGACCCATCCCTCTTATTTGGTTCGACGTAACAATGGGACGGGTGAGCAAATTTCCAGGAGAAACAAACTTGGAATTGTAGGTAGGGAGGGAAAGAAAACTATATATTCTTTTATCCAGTCTCATTTTGACGATCGATATTTTATTTTCTCAGTCGATTTCTTTTCTCCGAGGAGGTGACACGCATCAGTTATTTCGTGCAGCAGGTGACAAATTATTCACATTTCCAGTAATATTGGATATTTTGTTAACTGTGAATATCATCGTCCAATTCAGCTGAACAATTAAAATGTGTGCGAAAGTGTTGAAACGAATGGAGCGAATATTTAAACAGTGTCGAATAAATAATGTGCGACTGTGTCGTGATGACGTCAATGCCAGCAGCAGAGAGAGAAACGGGTCAACCGATCGCCACATTTTTATTTTTCCACCCCCACAGGTGCCGATCGATTTCACGCCATATTTATTATCGCTGCCCACGCCCGATTGACTCGTTTAAATTGATGGCGAAATTACATGAGACACCATTCAACATGTCGAATTACAACTCACTGGTAGTCGCCATTTGGCTGTTTTATTTCTATTCATTTAGAATTGGAATTGATGGCTACTCGACGGCAACCAATTCAGGTAAAAAATCTTTTATTTGATTTAAAGTCGCAATTGATTTAAATATGTTTTTAAAAGATGTGACGCGAAATGGCAACGAAACGGACGACGTCGACAAAATTGTTGGAGGTGAAATGGTCCGCAGGGGAGACCACAAATACATGGTTAATCAAGCTACTTTGTAATTGACTTTTGCTTTTTTAAAAATTTTTTAATTAATCAACAGGTTTACATCGAATTCAATAACAAATACGTCGGCTGTGGCGGGACTTTAATTAGCGACCGGCACGTCCTCACTGCGGCCCATTGCCTCATGGATCCCGACACGGGGTAGATTTCTTTCCTTATTTTAAATGAATTCATTCTAATTGATTTGACTAATAATAATGACAGGGTGGTGGATGATAAGGAAGAACTGTTTTTCAATGTGTACACCATAGAGCCGATGGATCCTTCCGCTATTAGACGGACCGTCTACAAACGGAATTATCGAATCCACTCGCAATACGATTACCGTTCACCTGTAATTCCATTTCTAATAGCCTCTATTTTCTTGGCAGATTTTAATTTTAATCATTTGCTTTTAGGCGAAAGGCTATGACATTGCCATTTTGAAATTGAATCCTCCACTGTCAAGTTCCGACATGTCCAAACTGGACAAAATCCGCCTGGGAGACGACGACGATTTGGGTCGCATTCAAACATTGGCCCTCGGCTGGGGCAAAGTCAATTACGGTGAATTATTTCTGATTTCATTCAATTTCCTGATCATTTTTTTTTGTTTACGTGATAACGTTTAATTTCAGACGTGAGCAGCGGGAGCCCCAATTTTTCGCCGAATTTGAAACAAACGAAATTGAAAGTTCTCTCCCAGTCGGAATGCCAAGCTCAATGGGGAGTCAATTACAATCACGACATTCAACTCTGCACCTCTGCATCGGATACTCACGCTTACCTGGTCAAATATCATTCCAATAATATAGTTTAATTCATTTTTAAAATTGAAATTGAAAATTCATTTCTTTTTGGTTTTGTCCAGGGCGACAGCGGCGGTCCGCTGCTGTGGCAGAAATACGAAAAAATCCCAGGCACTTTTCAGTTTAATTGGGACAAAATTTACGGATACCAGGCCGGAATCATCAGCTACTCTAACGGCGGAATCATTTTCGGGAGGGTCGTTAAATACGCCAACAACGACCGTTCGTCATCTGCTGGCGACCAAGGCTCCGTCTTCACCCGAGTCCAATCCTTCATCAACAACGGATGGATCGCATCCAACATGATCTAGGTGTGCCCAACCCCCCCTACCCTATAAAAGTTAAGTTTAATTGGCATTAACTATATAGATAATGGGACATTTGAGCGTGTGTGTAATAATGCTGGATGTCATTAAAAAGTCGAGCCGGTGGAGGGTGAAACAAAAAGTCTATAATCTTTTCCCCATCCGGAATCCGGAGCAAACAAAGACAAAGTTTTACGGGTCCGGCGTGTGTCTCTGTGTGTGTGTGTGTAAGAGGATTTACAACTTTTGTTATATATATTCCGGCGGCTATTTCAACTGGGCCGATAATATCCGGCTCTCCACCGCATCCGCTCAATCTTTTTTCCTTGTCTTTTTCAAACCGGAATTTTTCCTTTTTTTTATTTTGGCGGGATTTTCGAATATAATTTGTCCGGATGATGGATGCTCAGCCGACGATTGACGTCGCAATGGCGAATGCCAAAAGTTGACAAACGAAACATCTTTTAATGTTTTCCTTCTTCTTCTTTTTATTCCTGGGCGGAATCTCCAAATCCATTACCAGCTGGGAGTTCTAATGGAATAATTGCACTGTACAATTTCATCCGGCGATGAATAGGAGGGAAAGAGAGACGAGACGACGAGTTTTGTGCTGTTTAGATTCGAATTCATTTCATTTTTGTTGATAATAACTGGGCGTGGGCATGTCGACGAGTCCATCCGCCACGGAATGTCATGGAATAGACCAGCAAGACCCGGCGGGCCATGAAAGAAGATGGGCAATAAATAGAGCCCATAAGAGTTGCGCTGGCTGCTGCCGGAATGAAATGTGAATTACATGGAGAGAGCGGGAAGTTTATCTATCTATATATTCACTAGGCCACGCCCATCAGCTATACAATGCGCGTGGATATCTAATCCTTTTGGATGTCGGTTCGTCCCTTTTTTATTTTCTTTTACGATGAGCCCGTCGACTATATACACGACGGAGATATTGTAGAGAAAAACACATCAACCGCAGCTGCGACGTCCATTTTTCTTCTTCCCCACCCGCCCGCTGTATGATGTAACACGACCGACAACATGTGCTGATGCCTATAGATATATGACAACTCGGCACGAGAGTATAACGGACAGTTGCGTGTGACGAGATGTTTTAAATCTCTGACCCGCCAATTGTATTCAAACCGCCCGTCTGTCTGTGTAATATGCGGTGAATTATTTATCGGGAGAAGGAGAAATCCCGTCGGGAGTGATGGCGAGATGGACGATCCAAAAGTGTTGCCACCGCCTCTGCTGTGCTATGTAATAATCGCCGCATAATTCGGCCATTTCGATCGCGGTGAACTGTGAGCATCAGATATCGATTCCCCTTTGCTTTGCGGTTCCCATCTCTATAGACATTCTTTTCCCCAGCTCAATAAATTCTAAGAAAAAGAAGAAACAGAAGAAAACTATTTGAGATAATAATAATAATAATTGCCAAGGCTGTTAAGAAAGAAGAAAGATTATTATCTTTTATTCGTTATTATTATCTTTAGATATTTGTGTCGGTTGCACGAAAGATGCAGTTTGTTTGTTACAACACTGGCCCCCGTTACTTTCTTTTGACTAAAAATAACAATTGAAGTGGGTGGGTCTTTCGGTACGTGTGTGTCAAAACCATCTGATGTCCTAGAAAAGATACAAAACTGCTGGGCCGCCACCGTTTCCGATCCTTATTTTTTCCTTCTTCTTCTTCCTCGTGTTGTTGTGTCATCCGCCTGTCATCCGCACTGTCCCGATGCAATTGAACGAAGAAAACATTTTGGCGTGTTGGGCCCAATTGCCTTCGCTTGTGTCATCCCACTCCACTCCACCCATCCCACCCCACCACCGAAAAAATAGAAAATAGAAAAATAATAATCCATTGTGGGCCCTTCACCTTCATCAAATGATCATTTGAAAAAGAAGAAGAAGAAGAAATAGTACCGCACCTGGTGGCTCGGCCGGAATACATAACTATCTTCTTCTACTTCTTCTTCCCTGGACTCTTTAATTAGATCAGAAATAATTTCAAGGAGCGCAGCAGCAGTAGCAGCAGCAGACGATAGTTGAGGCATTTATCGAACGGCGGCGACGCTCGACGGCGCATCTTTTGGTCGGTCCGGGAGGAGGAGGAGGCGTCGCACTCCACGGCGCCGGTCCCGTCAACGACGACGGAAGAAGAAGAAAAGTCCAGGATGGTTTTGCAGTCGCTCCCGTCATCCCATCGTCAACTGGTCGTCGTCGGTTCGATTTCCATTTGGATTTTGGTTTTGTCGGTCCGTTTTTTCACGACGAGATGAGAAAGGCAACCGAGCGTGAATGCACGTCGTGTGTCATTGATGGTCATAAGGTGTAACGGTGCGTCTTTTTTGCCCAGGATCAAACTTTCCCCCCTTCCCATATAGGCAACTGGACACAAAACATTTTGGATTTCTTCCCAATTGATCGGATCGGGTAAGTCGGAAAACAACCGTTGGCTAATCATCAGGATCGCCAATTGCCATTGTTCGGCTGACAACAAAACAAAAAAGAAAGCGGGAAATTCAAATCAAAGAATTTTTTGGGGGGAATTGGCGCCGTGTCGTCCCATTCATCCACGAAAAAAGATTCAAAACACAAAAGATCCTGCTGGATTGTTTATTTATTCGACTAGGGATCGGATCTACCCAAAAACATCCGCATTCATTTCCAATTCCGCCCATCTTCTCCTCCTCCTGTGTTTCTTATCCATTTTGAATTAGATGGAATCCGTTGGCGGAAGAATAAGGAGAGACAACCGCCCAAGTTCTTGGCATTGAAATCTTTGATTCCAGCGGCGGATTAAAGATCCAGCAGTTTCTTTTTGTGTTCAATCTCTTAAAGTGACACGCGGTGGTGGTCGTGGTGGTATGACGTGAAGATGAAGAAACAGCCGGAAGAGAACAAGAACAAGAAGAAAAAGAGCCGGACAGCAAAGGCGTCCGGAAGCGACGGCCAGCAAATGAGGACCGTGCTGGACTCTGTGGCTGTTGCTCTCGTCAAATTGTTGCTACTCCTCGTCGTGGCCTGGATCACCCTCCAGTGCTGCCCGTCTTCTTTGGCTGGCGTCATCAAGGCGTCGGCAAGTGCGGCGTCCATCGGCGTCGATCGCCCACCAGCAACGGCCTCGGTGGCGGGAGCCAACGCCAGTGGCCCGTCTCCTTCCGGTCGAGTCGTCAGAACCAAATACGGAAATTTGCGCGGATTCATTCTGCCCGTCATCACGTCCCAGCAGAGTTCAGGTACAGGATCGCCTTTTGTATTTATATATAGACGGACGACGGGATTTAATAGGAACGGGACAATGGCGGGATTTTGTGAATAGCTAATGAGCCAACCTCCGCACATTTCCGATTAAACAGGAAACAACAACCATCGCAGTAAAGCGACTCCTGCAGGATCCAGCAGCAACAACAACAACAACAATGTCGAGGCTTTTCTGGGCATCCCGTACGCGGCGGCGCCGATTGGTTCCCTGCGTTACCTGCCGCCGGCCAGTCCCGGACCTTGGGGTCCGTCCATTCGTCCGGCCATTTCTCTGCCGCCGGCCTGTCCACAGCAAATGCCGCCGCTGTCCAACAGGTGAGAATTATTTTGAACGTTCAGACGAGTTATTATTATTATGACTACGTCGGCTGTTCAGGATCGGTTTCGGTTATAACATTTGATGCAACCGGCCATATCGATCCGTCCGGCTCATTTGTCATTTTCAATTCGTGCGCAATCCACGACGGTTACATAAATCTGCCAATATATAAAAACGACATATTGCGCGCCAACCCCAAAAGTAGGAACAGGATCGATTTCACTCCTCCTTCCTGAGATGCAAATAGTCCCGCGGCTCTTTTTATTGAGCCGGTGGAGGAGGAGGAGAAAAAGATACTATACATTTCCATTTTCACATATATCCATCCATCCATCCATCCAGCTGCTGTGAAGCAAAATCCTCTCGACCAGGATCGTATAAATCGATCCTGTTTTTTCCTATTTTTATACATTTTGTTGTTGTCTGTTTTTTGTTTGTTTGGCCCACCGCCGCCGGCTAGACACGCTGGCGCCTGATTGGATGAAAATGCGATCCATCAAAATATTACAGTCTAATTCTTCTGACATGGAAAAATTTGCAGGAGCGCCAGTTTGGAGTCGATGCCCCGGGCTCGTTACTACCAACTCAAGAGGATGCAGTTGATGTTGGCTAATCAGAGCGAAGATTGTCTCTTCCTCAACATTTACGCTCCTTCCGAAGGTTTGCCATTTTACTTTTTCTTTTTTTGATCCATTGCATGGGGGGCAGGAGGATCGATACGTTCAGGATCGACGTATATAATCATTGAGCGGTGACTGCTGGCCGTGACAATAAGAAAGACGAGACGGACCTTTTTTCTCTTTTGAAATTTGTGGGGTGGTACTACTGGGGTGGGGGTATCGAGTGTCTGGTGCTTTTTTGATTCACGCCCAGCTGCCAATTAGACACATCCAGCGGAAGGAGTAGAAAATCGAATCCACCCACTCCGCCTTTCCTTTAGAGCCCACTAGCGCTCAACCCGCCAATTTCAAATTTTTCTTTTGGCGAATATCGATCCTTGTGATGCAGGATTCCTTTCCTCTTTTATTCCGCCGGATCCAGCCCGGAAGAGTCTGGACTGGATATAAAAAGAAGAAGAGAAAAATGGCCAGCAACTTGCCTATTATATATTGGCATATAGAATAGACGGCGGCGCTCAACGGCATTTGCCGCCATTGTGCTGCTCTTGATCAATTATTAGACATTCTCATCACATAATAGATCCTTATTCTCGTCGACGATCCACCATTTTCGATCGGGGCCATTGTCGTTTTATTTTTTGGGAGCCATTCACAGGCCGGAACATTCTCCCGCCCAGCCCGGCTGGATTATTTTATTTCATATTTTCACGCTTAATAATCAAATAAATGAATTGAATGATTCAGGATTTAGCGGGTCGGGATCGACGACGACGCCGTTCAGCACGTCGTTGGCCGTTGTCGTTCTGATTCACGGCGAGTCGTACTCGTGGGGTGCTGGGCATTTGATGGACGGCGGAATGTTGGCCGCCAAAAGTCGAATGGTCGTCGTCACCCTCAACTACCGTCTCGGCATTTTAGGTATTTTTCAAACTTTCCAGCTGCAGCTGTGCAGACGGACTCGTACACTTAATCATTTCACATATTGGCGTATAATACCGTAGGGTTCCTGCAGACGGCCGCCAGTCCCACGCCCGGCCAGACCCGAGGCAAGAGCAAACACGCCATTCCCACTCAGGGCAACTACGGATTACTCGACATTAGTAAATATAATACATTTCAATTCATTAAATTAAATTAAATCCAATTTGGGTAAATTCTCAAAAGTGGCGGCCCTGGTGTGGCTGAAGGACAACATTGGCGGTTTCGGCGGCGATTCGAATCGCATCACTTTGAGCGGACACGGAACGGGAGCGGCCCTGGTCAACCTCCTGATGATTTCGCCTCTAGCGGCCGGTAAGTTGAAAAATTCAGTTTTTTTTTCTTTTATTCTTTTTGGCTTCGATTAGATGTCGGGGCTGGGGCCGATGTTACGGAACGATTTTTGGCATGAGCTGTGCTGGGATCTCTTTTATTTTTCCATAAAGGTCGTTCCGTCTGATATGGGCAGAGGAGGGGCTCGGTTATAGACGGGATGAGGATGAAGGGTCCCTCGACGAAAAGGAAACATTATATAGAGCTCCTGCCACATGGCAGGAGCATCAATAGCTGATGGCAACACCCCGCCAGGAGCAGCTAGGAGCAGCCTATAAGAAAAGAAGCAACTTTTTTGCTTTGAAAAGATATGGAGGCCAAGGATCTAGATGAGATATCTAATAGCTTTTTTCTTCCTGCTGCGAGCCAGCACTATATACTGGCACACAGTTCAGGACTTCAGGATCGCTACAGTTCCATTCTTCTCTTGTTTCACATTTATCGCCGTCGATCCAACGCGGCTGAATGTCATCCAAAGGCACCAACCCTGGCTCGAAAAAATAGAAAATAGACTTTTGACTCCTTCAGGATCGATCCTTTTAAATCCAAATATATATATATAACTTCAACGCCATGGTATCATCCATTCGACGCATTTGAATGTTTCAAAAGGGAAATTGCGCAAATAAATATTTAATTGGCGCCAACTGGAATATGCACGGTGGTTCGTATACACGGCATGTCTAAAAGAATACATTAGATGAAAATCACATTAGACTAGACACTGCGCCAAAATGTCCACCAAATTATTCATCACAGACTTTTCCCTTATATTTTTAGCTCCTGGCTCCTATTTCTGGCATGTGAATTTGTAATTACATTTCTTCTGCTTTTAGCCGGCCGCCAGGATTTTTTGGGGGATTTGCGTAGGTCGTCGTATAATGATCATTGACACACATTTCCTTTTTTCCCCCCTGATGAAACATTTTTTGGATGATGTTGTATAGTTGTGTGTGTGTGCGTGGTTTCATTTTCTTGGCTTTTCTTGACGAGCTCCTTTGATGTTTTTTGATTGAACGTGTTCATCTGATTCGACGACAAACTATACAAAAAAGGGGCCGGGCGGTGTTGGTTGTACAACATTTTTTCTTCCTTCCAATTCCGGCGGTCTACTTTATATCTATTGCACAACAGGAAACGGTCGAGACGTGATCCCGCAATGTAAATATACATGCAGTCTATCTGTGTGATGTAGTAGTACACATGACGTTGAGCTGGCTGCGCTGGATGGCAAAATCCCATTTGAAAACGTGTCGAGTCTAGAGAAAACATTGTCGTCGTCGTTGAATAAAAGAATCGAAAGGAGATGATTGGATTTCGCCCAGCCAGCATGCAGCACAGGAATAACAGCAGGAACTAGATGTGATGTTTGGGTCTACATCCGGCGCTGCTCCAAGGATCTACATATATAAGGATGCACGCCGGATGGCGAATAAATAATCGTTTTTCTTTCCTTTTTTTCGTATTCGACGCCAGTCGGTTGAAATTGGAACTTGAAGGAGACGGGCAAACACGTCGAGTTCCAGTTCCAAAAGTATTTCCATGTCACGACGACAAGATTGTCCGTTGATTAGATCGAAAGTGGGTACAAGGCCAACGTTCTTACATAAATCACCTCTGCTGTTTCTTTCTCTACACAATGAACGATGGAAATAGCCAAACGCCACAAGGTCGACCAGATCTACGTGCAACTTGGCGTACAAAAGTTGACGAGGTGGTACGACTCTACATCAAAGACTCTATAGAAAGACCTTACAGACTCTCCCATATGGATCACGTGGTCTAAGTAAAAGGAAAATCGATCGGGACCGATATTGCCGCCATCATCGCCAACTTGACTCGTTCACCGGCAAACTCTCTCACACGCAGTCCACGGAGTTTGGGAACAAAGTTTTATACGTATCGAAATAATCGCCGTTAAATTCGCACTTTGCCGGACTGGTCACCAACAAATAAAAAATCGCCTTTTTATTTTTATTGTGAGCAGTAAACTCGACAACGACTGGCTAATGCAACGTCAAGTTATGGACTAACGATTTTTCGAAATTCGATTGAATCTCCTATGGCATTTGAATTTCCTGCTTTTGATTAGCAAATAGTGTTCCCCACCTAATTATTAATTTTAATTCATTTTAATTTTAATTAATCAATATGGAATGATATTTATTTTTCGGCAACGGTGTCGCCCAAAATAAAAGTTAGTCTGCTAGTAGACATTTCAGGAGGCGATGGTGAACATGTGTGTTTTGGCTCGAACAAAGAAGGAAATGGTATTTATTTTATATACAATTCTTTGGATTAAATAGTCTAATTCCCCACAAAATTGGCTGGTATTTGTCGTAGAAATATTCTTATATAATAATGAGCTGCTTCTCGTCGTGGACGATGTCATTAATGAGCTCGCGTGGCAGACAGTTGCCAATTGGTTTTCCACCGGGTTCTCGGAATTGTTTTCGGAATAAGAAAAGCTGCGAATAATAGAACAGCTTGCCCTGCACGAATTTTTAAGAGTTTCTTTTGGAAATGAAAAAACAGTCTGCACTGACTGCGAGCAGCTCATTACTGTAAGAATATGTCTACTGCAACCGATGCCCTTTTGCATTGGATCAATAAGACTCTCTCACCCTATCTGTGCTGTGTGTGTAAAGGGCCGCAAGCGTTTGCAACTCGTGTCTCTCGACAAATGATCACAAAGTTTCTTTGTTGTTTGTTCAATTTCCTCCAGTTTTTTGTCAATGGGCCGACTAAATCTAAATCGTGAATGAAGCGACTGAATTCGCCTGGCAGGTCTACACCCCCGCTGTGAATTGTACCAGGAGTTATGCAAATAGGCAGATAGACTGTTTACTGAAAATGATGCAACTGCTGTTCACTTTTAATGACGTCGAGTTTCTACTTGTGCATTAAACCCCCCCGGAAGGCCGCAGGGGCCTATATCATGTGCCCCGGAGGAGTAGACGAAACCCGTAAACTGTGTGATCATGTTGGCTACTTGTCTTTAATTGACTGGCACTCTGCAAAAGGAATAATTCAGCACCACTCTTGAGTGCATTGTCTTAATACCCGTGTTGGAATGGGCGGACCCGTTTCACTTCCGCTTTGGGAACGACTTTTTTCTTCTTTTTTTCCTTCCAAATGGCAACCATTTAATATCCATCTATCCTTTTATCTCTCTGGACGCAGAACCTGGTGGGCGGATGGATATTTTCAGCCTAGAACTTTATTGTCTTTAAATTCCGGAAGATGGGAATTAATTTTGACATTTTTGCCTAACTCTTTTTCAGGTTTGTTTCAACGAGCTGTGCTCATGTCTGGCTCGGCTTTGAGCCCCTGGGCGTTAAATCATGAGGCCGGATGGCTCAAGGCGGAAGTGGCACGCCAGATGGACTGCGGCCCTCCGTCGGATCAACAACAGCAGCAGTCCAACAACAAGGAAATGAGTTTGATGATGGCCGACATTGGCGATTGTCTCAGAAAACGGCCGCTCGAATCGCTGATGGCCGTCCGGCTTCCGCCGACTCCGCGATTCTGCACGACATTCGCCCCCTTCGTGGACGGGGCAGGTATCGTGGCCGTCGATCCCCTTCACGCCATGCAGTCGGCCAGTCAGGATTTCGCCCGCATTCCGCTAGTGGCCGGCGTCACATCCATCGAAAGTTACCGACACACCGGGTGAGTTGTCATTTGCGTCATACCCAAGGAGGGGAGGGGATTCTAACGAACCTCATTTGACAAGGATCGCGGGATTCTTCTTCTTACCACCAAAAGGATGGAAAAAGCTTTTCATTCAAATTATTTTTTCGTAGAGAGAGAAAAGAAGTTGATTAAGTTTTCTCTTTTCTTCTAGTCTAAATCAAGAAAGAGGATCTTTATTATTTCGTCGAGTTCAGTGGAAATAACGAGCTAGCCTGCGGCACAATTTCATCCCGTGAACCGGAGAAATTGAATTTCAGGAGCCTGGGCGAAACAGGAACCTTGCGAGGTGACAAATTGGGAGCGCTAATAATATCTCTCAGGGAAATACGTAATATCATATCCAAGTTTTAATTCCCTTTGATGAATTGAACAGTGCTGTGCTGCAGATATTTCTTGTGCATAATAATAAGGAGCCAGGAGCCGTCGCCGGTGGGGGGGAAACGAACTTTGGCATATTCATTCGTCAATGTCGCCAATATCATTTGTGTTGTGTGTGCGCAATGTTTGGCCTCTCTCGCACACTTTGGCTGGAGTTTTGGACGGCGGATTTATTCCATTTGGCGTATTAGAATAGAAAGACTTTGGGGGGAGTAGTGGCCTTTACACTTTTCGATGAAAGGAAAAGCCCCCAGCCGCTGGAAACGAAACGACTGCGGCCGGCAGTTCAATTCAGGCCTGGGCCTGGGCTGTACAGTACTACTACTACATTGAATTGTGTCACATGCAAATGCGGTGGCTGATGCTTTTCCTGGCTCCTTTTTGGCAAATGAAAAGGAAACGGATCGCCCTCCCTTCCTTTTTCCAAGTGCGCTGGCTGCTGGCTCCAGCCGGGCTAGGGGGGATTACACGTCGGCCTCCTGAATGCATAAAACGCTCATTTATTCCAGTGCATCCGCCCTCCGAGGGAAGCCCATCCAGGGCTGCGTCGAAAGACATTTGGAGAAACAGCCAGAGTCTTTTGTTTTGCTGCCCCCCCCTTCCAATATTCAAAAGAGTTTCCATCTAGCCTCTCCAACTATCAATCCATCCATCCAACAAGGCCTTCGTCTTCTTCTCCGTAATATACGGAAGCATCCATAGAGTTTGGTAGCTGCATCCATTTGAGCTGATGGAAAAAGTCGAATATCAGGCCATTTATAAACACGCGATGAACTTGACTTTCTCTCTCTCTGCTGCTCAAGGCCCAAATAGGAGCCCAACTGAAAGGGGTTATTCCGCCCGGAGGAACGGGGGTTGGAGTCTACTGCTGCTGCAATCAAGGGACTATACACGCGTTTGTCCTGTCCGTCTATTAATGAATGGAGACAGTCGAGTCTAATAGTCGACAACACACACGGCGAGCGGCCCAGCCAAACAGAAGTGAAGGGAGTCTAGGCGACCGGCGACCCAGTCAAAAGGAGCTGATCAAGTCACGTATTGACCAGCCGAGAGAGAAGAGAGACTAGGACAAGCGACAAAGAGGAGAGAAAAGAAAGAGAAAGGAAAGAAAGGAATAACGAAGGAACCAACGGTTCATCAATACTAAACACTGGGACCAAAAGAAGAAGAAGAAGTCGGACCCTGTCCAAAAAGAAGAAGAAGAAGAAGAGGTTTATGCTCTTTATATTACATGGAATGCTTGTCCCATTTCTAAATAAATATCTAAAAGAAGAAGAAGAAGAAGAAGGCCGGCACGGATGATGTGAGCCGAAAAGGAGATCAGAACGGAGGTCCTTTTTTTTCCCTTTTTTTGGGGGGTTATTTCTTACAAGTTATAAAGGATGTCAGTCACGACCGCCTTCAACGACGGACAGACAAGCAAAAAAAAAAAAAGAAAAACATTTTTTTATCCTCCTCCTCCTCCCAGTTTTTCCTGCTGTTTTGGCCCAGTTTGTCCGGTCGTCGCATGTAAATCCCGAACGACTCAACATTCAGCCAAGAGGAAGAATGCCAACATTTATTTAGTCTCTTCTCGGGGAAATATCAAAGTTTATTCGGCTGTCCTAACCAATGATTTGATTTGATTTTCTATTTCAGGGACAAGGATCTGCGTGAGGGAATCAGTGAGGATCGCCGCGATCGTACCCTGCGCACCCTGATCCGCAATTTCTACCAGTTCCACCTCAACGAAATCTTTTACGTCTTGAGGAACGAGTACACGGACTGGGACCGGCCGTCGGCCCTGGACGCCCTGTCGATGCGCGACAGCCTCTCGCTGGCCCTCAGCGACTCGCTGGTGGTGGCGCCGCTCATGCACGTCGTCCACTTGCACGCACAGCGTTCGGCCAACCCGTCCGGCACCTTCTTCTACCACTACCAGGGCCAGCAGCAGCAGCAACAACCGCCGGCCATTCTCGCCCAACCGCCAATGGCCAACGTCGGCCAGCAGCTCTCCGCCGACGCCGATCTCTCTGACTACAACGTGAGATGATTTTTTCTTTTATCTTTTGTCTTTTTAAAAATAAAAGAAAACGATCCGGCCATCCATCAGGGCAATGTTTTGCGGGCAGGAATTGATTAGACTGGGATAGTGACGGGCAATCAAGTTGTGCCGGGCGGGTCGTCAACGGGGACATCCATCAAACGGCGACGCTCTCGCCCAGCGCCGCGCAACGAGATACGGCCAATAGAACTGGAAAGAAGAAGAAGATGCGATGCGGATGCAATTACCAAGGCGGAAATGGATATCGCCGCCGATGCGTCAACGTCACCAATTATTTCGTTGGTCTCCCGTTTGGCCCTTTTCAAACGATTGGCTCGTCGTGATTCTGGCGTCCAGCGATGGTATCAATCGGCAAATTATTGACTGCGGGAGTTGATTCATTACAAATCTGAACTGTGAACTTGATCGGGAATTAAAATGCGGATGGATTGCCGTCAATTACCGGGAAATAGTCGCACTCGTTTCCAAGTTGCGGCCGATTGAGTAGAATTGATTCCACCATCGCAGTTTCAAGGACTCTACTATTTATATTCTAGAATGAATGACTAGTAGAATTTGGTGACCAACCGCTTGATCAAAATGGACGTTAGCTGGAACAGGAATTGGGAAAAATGTCTGTCTCCATGTCCCAGTCTTCGTGTCGTAGGCATCCAGTTCCACAACAGATGAAGGTGTACGTCAGTCTCACAATCACCGTTGGGTTGGAATTACCATCAGTCAGACGGTTGGGTTATTCAGTTACATCAAAATCAAATTGTTTTCAATGGATGTGCCCTGCGCAACGACGATGGTATTGGCGTCGAGGCGGAAACGGCCCTGCTTAAGAGTGTTGCTCCATATTGTGTCGATGTTTGCACATGAGCGGATTGGACATGGGCTGGCTAATGCAGTTCACGTTTTCCTTTTTTGATTTTCTTCTTTTTTTTTGGGTCCGACAGCGACTGGGGAGCGTGACGGGAGACGAGCTGGAAGCTCTGGAGCTGGACGCCACGGCCAACGGGGCCCCTTGGTACAATTGGGACGACGACCACGAAGAGACCAGTTACATCCTCAACATCATCAGCAACGGCAACAACAACAACACGATTCATCATCACGAAGGAACAGCGATGAGCGGATCGCAGTTCCTGCCGTTCCTGACGGCCTTCGCCAGCACCGGGCAAGTCTCGACTCTCTCCTCCTCTTGATCAAAATGCCATTTCCCTAGAAGCGACGGGCTAATCAGATGATGAGCTTTTCTTGTCTAGTCCAGTAAAGATGGGCCAATTAACTAACAGAGTCTAATTCTCTTTCTCTTTCCCCCCGATCCTGCACCCGCTCGGCTATTATTCCTGCTCCTGGAATATCTCGAAACAATAGGGATCCTAATTTGGAGATTGGCAGCAAAGGCGAGCTGATTCCGAGATCGAAACTCCGCTGGGAGCCGTTCAACCTGCACTCGCAATACTACATGGTCTTTGGTAAGAGTGTCATCATCAAAATCCTCTTCCAGTCCCGCTCCTCACCCCCCCCCCCGGTACAGATCTCTTCTTTTTTCTTCTCCTAGCCCCAGACGATCCTTTTTTTTTTATCCCTGCCGGATGGCAGTCGAATGTAGTAGTAGTATGGGGGATGGGATGGGATGGGAGTCGAGCGTTGCCCGGGGTTTCACGTGGCAATAGATAACGAGTTGATGCTCCTTGCAAGTTTTGATCTTTCAGAGCTAGATGTGCTCCTCCTCGTTCTATCCGATTCGTTCTATCCTTTCTTCCAGTTCATTACACGCCTCCTCCTACTCCGATCCTGGCGAAGGAAGAAGAAAGAAAGAAAAGTTTGTCTCCTTCTTTTTTTCAAAAGTTGTTACAAAACAAAAGGATTTCTTCGTTCGTTCCTTCTTTGCAACTTTTTTTATTTTATTTTTTTGAAAGGGAAAACACAAAAATAAAGTTGAAACAACTTTTATGTTAGGAGGAGGAGGAGCTCGCCTCCTTATATACTCAGAATCTGTAGAAGAAGAAGAAGAAGAGTCCGAAACGGTTGGCGCATCGCCAGAATAATTCATTTGATGTTTTTTGAACTCCCACCCCCTACCGACGTCTAAAAAGGGGGAGAATAAGTTGTGCCCAGTGCCCAGGAACTGCAGTGATATAAATCAGTCGTCCACCCACTTTTTTCTCTTTTTTCTTTTAAGAGTCAAAGAAAACGACCCGGAATGTAGTTGTTGTTGTCTTCTTCTAATGAACGACATTTTTTTTCAAAAGGAGGACAACAGCAGCAACACGCCCATCTCAAGACGCACTACAGAGGCCACCACATTGCCGTTTGGCTCCAGTTGATTCCGCAATTGCATCAACCGGGCGGCGATCCGGCTTCCTACGCAACGGCTTCCTCCTATTCCAACCACCACCGGTTCGATCGCAAAAACACGCCCGTCGAACAATTCTACGAAGGTATTTGCCTCCCTCATTTTTATATTATTTTGTCCGCATCGTTCACATTTTCTTTTTATATCTTCCGTCGGCTGGATCAGGAGTCGTCCGCCAACCGTATCACTTGCCCGGCACCGGAAATGCGACGACGGGCTGGCCGTCGATTGGCACGGGACCAACGGCATTCAGCGGGGCAATGCCCGTCGAGTGTAGCAGTTCCGGAAACTTCCAGCGCGTCCCCAACAATTTCACGCTCAACGCCACGTCCTCGGGTAAATATCGGACGCCTAGACAAATTTGCATATTCGTCTGATGATCGTCGATCAAAGGGTTTAACGTAATCACCCCCCCCTCCCATTTATTGACAGCCGTCGTCGTCGTTTTCTTTTTTGGTCCCGCAAATTGTTCCGGTTGTCGTTTTTCAAAGTTTTAAGCGACGCCGGCCTGTCGAGCACTGCGACAATTCCCACGGGCCGTCGATAATTAAGCCCGTCTCTCTTCCATCCCCTTTCTAGTGGCGCTGGGTTAGAATTCACGCCGGAATATTAGGCCCCTCCCACACGGGCGCTGCGTTTCTCTCATCGGCTAATGGACGTGAGTAGCCCGGCCATGATCAAACATTGGCGAATCAATTGTGAACGTTGCCGTTCGTGATATGTCGGTGGCATTTGTTCCACCACGGCCGTAATTATCAGCCGGAATCGGATGAAAAAGGAGGGGGGGGGGACTCGTAATGTTGTTGCCGCTGTCGAGAGACAATCACCACCCGTGACGTTGATTGCATTTCTCTCTCCCACCACACACAAAAAAGTGAAATGATTTTCTTTTCTATCCCAACATTTTCCAATTTTCCATAACAAATTGGACGGATAACCATTTGAAAATGCCTGGGGGGCGGAGCGACTGCGTCTTATTATTCGTCTACTACACCGCGGTGTGGTGTAGTATATAGTAGAGACGTCGGTGGTGATCCTGATGAGATTTTTCCGCATCATCCACCTCGGATGATGATATGCAAATCGATCGATTTTCATCCTTTCAATCCGCCCCGGAAGCATCTTCTTCTTCTTCTCCCCTCTCTTTCTTGCTATAGACACAATGAAGATGCCCGTTAGGCCGGAAGCAGAATGCAACAACAAAATTGAAAAGAAGAAGAAGAAAACGATCCTGGCCGTGGTACAAGTCGAGTAGAGAGTGTAACAAATTGAACCGAGTGCGCACAGGAATAAGGGGTTGCAATGTTATCCCGGGGGCGTTTATTACAGAGTCATTTGATTTCTGGAAACGGACACAAGAAAAGTCAGAGTTAACGGCTTTAAAGTCCCGCGGGATCTCCCAGCGTCCACTACCGACGACTCAAGGCGTTGAATGTTGAATTTCCCGCCATCAATGGATTGATGAGCTGTTGCCATGGCAACCAGTCGTCGTCGTCGAAAAAATATAAACACTTGAATTTTCTTTTTCTTTTGAAATAGGGATCGGGAGCGACTGGACTCTGGTGAATCCCAACGTCATGGCGTCGGAAACGGGCAACAACAACAACACGGTGGCGGCCACTGCCTCTGGTGGCAACATGCTGGGCTTCTTCTGGACCAACGAAACAGCCCTGTGCATCACCTTGGTGCTGGGCGTTTTCTTCCTGGCCGCCAATCTGATCCTCTTTGTCGCCATTTATCGACGCCGGATGGCCTGCGGTCGGCGACCCAACGGCGACAAGCGACACGACGACGACACTAGTCTCCAAGTAAGAACACGCACGCACACAAAAACCAAATCAATTTTCTTTTCCTATTCACTGGACAAGTACCCTGGAATCATTTCATTTCTGACGCTCCGGCTGACGCGCGCCATCATGTCGATCCATCTACACACGAGTGTACTTGATGTGATTCTACTCCTACTCGTCTTTTCACATGTTTTTTACGTCCGGCCCGGCGTTTGTTTATTCTCTCGTAAAAAAAGACTGGGCTGCGGCCGTGACACATTTGCCAGACTTTGGATTAGACACGACAGTGTCGGCCGTAAAATGCAAAAGGCGGTGGTAGGGAAGCATCGAGAGTGAATCAAAACGATCCTGCGATTCCATTCCACTTGATTGCCAACTGACAAGATTCAATTGGCATCAAATATAAAATAAAAATAAAAATGAGAGCGGAACATGATTTTCCCTTTTTGATTGCAGAGGGACGTCAGTCGACTGGAGGGCCGCGTTGCCACGGAATCGATCGAATCCATGACGGATCTGCGTCAAATGGTCGCCAGCAGCAGCAGCAACCGCCACTGCCTGCAACACAGTTCACGTGACAACCACCCGGACATCACGTCGGCCGTCATCCAGCATCCGCCGCCGCAACAGTATTCCGATTTGGCCGCCGCTAGAATGTCGCCACCTTCTCCGCCCTACTTGCTCAAAGCGCCTCCACCTCACCACCAGGTAACTTTTGTTATTTTCTTACGTCAATTGCTATTATTAAAACACGGAAATGTTTTTCGGATTCCCAGTTTTTGTTAGACGAGAGTAACAGGAGAACGTCCACCTTGCCAGGCAACAGGAGATCGCAACAATCAACAGCGACGAATTATCACCAGGCAACAACCAAATCCATTCGAGAAATCACCGTCTAATCGTTTTAAATGTCGTGATATGTCGCTGAATCTCTTTTCCATGTCAATGTTCTTTTTCCGATTTAAAGTCCAACTGACAAATAATCCCCGCAAATAAAATTGATTATTATTCTATAAAAAATACACATAATTATCTACGATTTTTGGTATTCTAATTTAGTCTCCGCTAATTGGTTAACCTACACCAATTTACATCTTTCCTGAAAAATTATATGACGACCATTAAAATAAAGTCAAATGGGGAAAAAATTGAAGTTGACCGAATGTATTCCGTCAGCTTGGCGAGGAGACAGCTCACATACACAACTTGAAAATGGTAATTATTTTTTCAGGCCACGAGGGCAGAGGCTGTACCACTCTCGTACTTCCAGGTGGGCGGTAGGACGCGTTTCGTTTTGTAGTAGCGGGCCAATCTGTGGATACGCGACTCGACCAGAATGAGACGGAATTTAGCATCACGATCCTTGCGGTTGCGCTCCAAATGCTTGCGGATGGCCACAGCTTTCTTGATCAAAAAGTACAAATCTTCAGGAAGCTCGGGGGCGAGGCCTTTCTTCTTCAAGATTCGCAACACTTTGTTGCCAGTCACGAATCGGACCTGGGCGACTCCGTGGGAGTCTCGGAGGATGACACCTGTGAACAAATAAAAGCATTATTATCATGAATAACTTGACAGACCTACGTCCAAGTTTACTTATTGACAGAACTTTGAAATGTGATCAGAAGCATGTACTGTCCAACGCAAAGTAAACAGCTAAGGGAATGGACAAAGTTTCAATGCAACTTACCGATCTGTGATGGTGTAAGGCCCTTCTTGGCCAATTTGAAGATTTGCTCTTGGACATCATCACCAGAAAGCTTCAGCCATGTTGGGACTGAGCGGCGATAGGGGAGAGCACTTTGGGAAATACCCTTACTGCAAATGCAAGAAAATACATTAATACATGTATGCAGCCACTGAATGTTGTTTAGGAGATTCACAAAGTTGTTCTAACTGACTCAAGTTGAAGTGACAAAAGGTCTGCATCTACGTCTATATGTAAAAACCACGAGGGATGCACAGCCCGATATACTTATTTACAACTCGCTCGAATAGTTTCAAGTCTCAATCAATGGCAAAAAAATATTCCCAAGAAAAATATTTGAACAAATGCTTTGTGAGAAACCATTTAACAACGTCAAAAGGAGAAACATCTTGAAGAATAATTACCCTGGAGCGTGCATACGACCCATGATGGCTTACTGAAAATCAAAAATAAAACAAGTTAATTGAGGTATTAGACCGGTGGTGATTGAAATAAAATTAATAAAACTAACGGGGCGAAATGGGGTATAATTTTTAAGTAGAAATGACAAATATTAAGTAGGAGAAACGCAAAATTTAATAGAAATAGCCAAATAGTCACCAACCACGTTAGTTCCGACACAGACGAGAAAATGGCTGAAAAGACTAAAACTTCAGCGGCGAGGATGTGACGTCAGGAATGGAAAAGCGAGAGATATGGCGTTGCCATTCTGATTGTACTTATTTTATATAAACTATTTCTAATACTGGTTAGATTTCTTTGAAATAATTAAATACTAATTAAAAATACTACAAGGTTTCCAATACATTAATAATTTTTTTATTTAACTGTTGAAAAGTTTGACAACGCTTACGGTGTTTACAATTTCACACACAGGAAAAAACCCGCTACGCCCAGGAAACAAGCTGTCACTTGTCATTGGTCACAATAAGACACTTTTCTTAAAATATCGCCCCTGGAAATTAATAACGAAGCCTTAAAGGGCCTTCTCTCTCGTAAGACATTTTCAAATAACTTATCGCCAACTTGGGGATTCCAAGATCGTAAATCTCAATATCGAAACGCTTGACTAGGTTCTCACTTTAACGACTGTGAATCGCATACAGTTTGTGTTGAACTAATTTAAATAGCCTAGCAACAATATCAGCAGAGAAGAAAAATAATTGCATGTCCTTATCGATAAATCTAAAAGTTTGTAGTGCAAGTGTCAGTAATCGTTTGGTGCCATTCAGTTCCCGATATACATCATCATTACCTTTTCCGATCTGATTTAGAAAAGCAAAAATGGATTCCACCTTGCTGCGGTCAAAAGCCCTCCCCACACCAAAAGACAACAACGTTGTCAAGATTGCCGTTGAAATGGCCGGCAAGACGCCACAGTTGATTGAGCTCAATCAAAAGCAACCTCTGTCTACCATCATTCAAGATCTGTGCAACTATTGGAATCTAATAGATGCTGAGACGTATGCGCTGCGATTTAACATGGAAGCAAATCGAGCCTTTGTCAGCGAACAAAACCGATTGGACGTCAAGAACGGCCATGTTCTGCAGTTGGGATTTTCACCTGGCAAAATCACGCAGAGCATCCTCGATCAACTTTCTCCTCAGTCGGCTCATGAAGATAAAATGAAGGCTGTCCAAGAGTTGGCAGGCCATGCCACCGATCCTACTTTCACGGCCGAATTCACAGAGAAGCAAGGCATGAAAATGTTGATTGCCTACATTGAAAACATGGAGACGGGCAAACCATCCGACCAGATTACAGCCCTTCTTCTCCCGGCCTTTGTCGATCTGATGGATCACGGACTAACGCAGTGGGATGTCTTGGAACCGTCGTTCATCAAGAAGATCGCATTTTACATCAACAGTCAGGCGAGCGCACAGGATCCGCGGACTCTTCAGGCGGCCCTGTCCATTCTGGAGAGCATTGCACATAATTCGAGTACCAAGTACGCGATAGTCGAAAAGGAGTTGACCATTCCCAATCTGGCGATGCATCTGCAAAACGCATCGGCAGCCATTCAGCAAAACACTTTGGCGTTGATCAACGCTCTTTTCCTCAAAGCCGATGATTCCAAGCGAACAGCCATGAGCAAAACCATCAACTCTCGCCAGATTCGTAATACGATCGTCATGAGCATCATTCAAGGTATTTTCGTTGATTAAACACCTTTTGTTCCGCTGGTGAGACGACTTTCTGTGTTATTTTCTAGTGCCTGGAGTAGCGAGCGGTAATGAGGTTGCCCACCAACTGCACGTACTCCAAACGCTGCTGTTGAACGTGCTGGAAGAGCCAATGAACCGGCCAATTGAATCGGGAGACGTCGAGGCTCTCGAGAAGATCAGAGAACTGCGGCGAATTGCATTTGACAACGACGGCAGCGACTCTGTCACTCCCGTCAAAGACGTGGTCACTCGCAAACAGGTCATTCCGCGAGATTTCCGCAAATTAGGATTCAGGAACGACGCAACTCCACTCAACGATTTCGGTAAGAATATTCGAGAGAAAAAAAATCCGTGGGCGCGGATCCTTGATTACTAAACTTGTCTCGTACAGCTCAGGTTCCACCGGGTGCATTAGCTCTCGATGCAATGCACTACTTTGCTCTCTACCATCCGGAAAAATACTCGAGAGTGGTGCTGGAGAATTCGGGACGAGGCGACGACTATGATTGTCCATTTGCCCGAGCCGCCATCGAACTAACCAAATTATTGTGCGAAATTCTCAAGGTAATTGAAATCTACCATCTTCATGGTTACACCAAGTATCATTTTAAATATATTTCTGAAATTTCCAACAGATTGGGGAAGCACCGACTGAGCAAGGGACGTCGTTTCACCCCATGTTCTTTAATCACGACCACCCGTTTGAGGAGCTCTTTTGCATTTGCCTGGTGGTGGTGAACAAGACGTGGAAGGAAATGCGAGCAACAGTTGAAGATTTCGCCAAAGTATTCTCGGTTGTTCGCGAGCAAATCACGCGCGTTCTAGCCGGACGCCCTCCGTCACAGGAAATATTCAAGGAGCGGATAGCTGCACTCACCTACGCTGAAATCACGGATTTGTGGCAACAGGAGCGTACAAGTCGTGAGAAATGGGAGTCCAGGTCACGGCCCATTATGGAATTGCGCCAACAAATCGAGCCGGAAATTCTCGAACTCATTCAGCAACAGAGACTAGGATTCCTCACAGAGGGCACTCGCTTCAGCAAGTACACCAATCGAGGGGTAATCAAAAAGTGTTCTATTACAAAATTCATCAATAAAATATAATTAATCATTGACAGAGGGTCAAGGACAAGTTTTGGTACGTTCGCCTGTCGCCTAATCACCGAGTCTTGCATTACGGCGATTGCGATGAAAAGAGCGTTCCGGCACTAGACGAATTGAAGGAGAAATTGTCCATTGTCGACATCCGCACTCTGGTCACCGGAAAAGATTGCCCACACATGAAAGATCTAAAGTGAGTTTCCTGACCAACAATTAAAGAATAAATAACATTGACAATGAAATTCTTTTCTTAGGGGTAAGAAGACAACGTCGCAATTTCCATTTTCGTTGATGCTCGATTCTCATGATGTGGGATCGCTGGATTTCGTGGCACCCGATCAGCAAACGTTCGACTACTGGGTAGATGGAATCAATGCACTTCTAGGTCCGTATTTCAAAGATAAAATACAATTCAATCACAATTTTTACAAATTCAAACTTTACAGGCAATAAAATGACGAGCAAAGAGGCCATGGCCGATTTGGAATTTCTACTGTCGATGAACACAAAACTCAGGTTGCTCGACGTGGAAGGATTGGACTTGCCCGAAGAGCCGCCAGCCATACCCCGCGAACCCACCAATTACGATTTCGCCGTGGAGATCAAGTAGAAGATCTGATTCGCATGTGGCAGGAGTGTGGACACAACAATTTACCTAGTCGTTCCTAATGAAGAAAGAACAAAAATCCCAGGCTGTCTTCCCAATTCCAGTACCTTTCGCCTTTTATTAAATCGATGTGGTGGAGATCTCGATTGCTTTTTAAATAATTAGCATTTACCTCAGAATGAAATCAGTCGTTGAGGCAAAAAGAAATCACAAAAGGTATGAGCTGTCTCAATGAGTTATCATCATAATATTTTGACTGGTGAATTTACAGGATGCAAAATACAACATACGAGTGTTTTAATTTTTACCGCCAATCACGTTTGTTACTATACTTTTCTTAACTAATCCAATTTAGTCAATTTTAGAGCTTTTGCAGAGAAATAATCGTTGAGAGTGTTATGGTAAAAACCGAGCTACTGAGTCACCAACACAATATTTGAACAATATGGGTATTTTTCTTCATCGCTATTTCATTTTATCTCAACGTATTATCGTCTACTTTTATATCGTTGTAAACGGATCGTTTAAAGTGCCGCGCTGGCCAGTTTACTTGTTTGCCAACTGACTCATTCGCCTTTAATAATCTTTCCGTGTAACTATTTTTTCTAATCAATCTTCAAGTTACATAGCGGCGGCATGGATCACAATTCGTGGAAAACTTGAAAAGGCAATAAAACGTGCCTTTGTGTTCAACGATCCCGTTTCCAGCCCGTGAAAAATCAACTTATCAAAATGACGCTGAGCTGCCACGTGCACTTTTTGGTTTGGGAACGATGATACGCAGACAAGAAGCCACGCCCCTACAAGTTGTATACAAATGCGGACTACAAGTACTTGAGGACGTCGGAAAAGACCTCACACACGGTTATGTGACTCTTGGCAAGTGCTGACATTCAAATTAATCGGTCCGATTAGTAAGCAACACTCGGCGTAATTAGGAACATGACGTTTTTGGAGATCTGGATCCGCCAATTTTGGCAATCCGTTGTTAAATGGATCTTTCGCATCTATTACCAGCGAGTCGATGACAAATCGAAACGAATTTCGTCCTATTTGTCACCTCGGCCGACCAGCGTCAATTACCATTTTACCCGCCAATGCAACTACAAGTGTGGATTCTGTTTTCACACGGCCAAATCGAGTTTCGTTTTACCTCTGGAAGAAGCCATGCGGGGACTCCGGCTCCTCCATGAAGCAGGTAAGAATTGAGCTGGTCATATTTCAATCATTGATTTCTCCATTGTTGAATTCGTACGTTTACGCAGGAATGGAAAAGATCAACTTCTCGGGTGGAGAGCCGTTTATTCATCAGAAAGGTCGCTATTTGGGCCAGCTTGTTCAATTCTGCAAGCGGGAACTGGGACTGGCCAGCGTCAGTATCGTCAGCAATGGCAGTCTCATCACCGAAGACTGGTTCATTCGATTCGGTGAATATCTCGACATTTTGGCCGTTTCTTGCGACAGTTTTAAGGTCGAGACCAATCATTTGATTGGCCGTCACCGGAATGGCAACAAAATTCAAACCGGTGACGAAGGAAGTGAACACCTGGAAAGTTTGGAACGGGTGAGAGGATGGTGTCGGGATTATCGAGTCGCCTTCAAAATCAATTCCGTCATTAATGTACACAATGTCGACGAGGACATGAACAGTCAGATCCATCAACTGAATCCCGTCCGTTGGAAAGTAAGAAAATCATTTTTTTTTTAAATAAGCATGTCGTGAAATGATTATAAAGAATAATTATTTACAGGTGTTCCAATGTTTGCTCATCGGCGGAGAAAATCAAGGTGAGGAGGCTTTACGTAACGCGGAGAAATTAGTTATTTCAGATCAACAGTTTGAGACTTTTCTACAGCGTCATTCGGGCGTGGCTTGTTTGGTTCCCGAATCCAATATCAAAGTACGTAAATAACTTTTTAAAATTCTTGATTATTTTACATTTTAATTCAATGTGCTGTTATTTTTAGATGCGCAATTCTTATTTGATTTTGGACGAGAGGGTAATCTGTTATTAAAAGATGTAATTTTTGATTAAATCAACATAATTTGTTCATTTTAATTTTCAGATGAGATTCCTTGATTGTACAAACGGGCAAAAGACTCCATCGCCGTCCCTGCTGGACGTCGGTGTGGAAGCGGCCATCCACTGGAGTGGTTTTGACGAAGAAATGTTCTTCCAGCGTGGAGGCAAATATACTTGGAGTAAGTCCGATATGTCTCCATCTCTGTTAGAGTGGTGAAATCGATGATATCGTAAACGTCTGACACTTGACAAATTTCCACTCAGCCAAAGATTTTTCTTTTAAAAAAGAATGTGTACCTCTTTCTTTTCTAAGAAATACAAAATGACTGCAATCGTACAATCTTTTGAGTTTAACAGTGCGGAATGAATAGGGTTGCCTAAAAAGTCAACGAGAGTATATCCATTAAGGTACCATAATTCCTGAAATCAAATTATCATACCTAGTTATTTTGTTTTCCAAACGATGTCCCATTTAGAAAAAATTTTTACCTTTTTTTTAGGGGTAAATAAGGTAATTGGACTGTGTATCAAGCGAGATTGCATATGGAACATTTCAATCACTTATCAAATTACGTATGGCCGATGGAAAGATGAGTGCCGTGACGTGTCGTTTACTTTTGAAAAGAGACTAATTCTTTGTATTCTGTTGTAGTCTTTTTTTCTAGGATTTATTTCTTTAAATTATATACAATCATAACATTTTGTCGCATTTTGTATTCGTGAAATTGGCACGGCAACCGGTCCGTGCGAGGAAGAGTCCTTATGAATTTGGGTAGTTTTTCACCATTATTTTGATACGAATGAATTGGTTATTATCGTGTCTTTGGGCTACTGACCGAGATTCTCTTATATTGCCGTTTGCATTATTCAAAACAATTTTGCCGCGTGTAACGTTTTGCATTCTAATTGAATGTGAATGGTAGAACGGAACATAGATGGCGTTGTCGACGGAAGTAAATAAATAAAAACAAACCGGGATTGTTTTGACGGTTGTGAGAACTTCGTACTTTCAGATCTAACTTCTAATCCTATCAACTCTAACTATAATTTTGAATACAGCATGTCATCTCGTAACTCGCGGCGAGGTTCTCCACTTGAGGTTGGTCGTTAAGATCTCATTTATCAGATCTCATTTCCCCTAGTCAAAAGTCTAGTGGAACTGAACAATTTTGAATAACTCTTTATCTGATTTGAAATCATCCTAGTTAGATGCTGGAGGATATGATTCCAGTTATGAAGGAGATGAAGAGGAAAACAAAAGGAAAAAAAGAAAGAAGGATTGGGTTGTGAAAGAAAAACCAAAAAGTGAAGGTAATGTGTAGTTTTTTAATGCAGTACTGACTGTCTCACAAACTTTTACTCTGAATACATTTTTTAAATAACAGGTTTAGTTTCCAAATCTGCTTTCACTGAGCAATATGCACAAGAAGCCAGACGAAGTATGCAATCACAATTGAGGGGGTTAACAGCTTACGACAGGCACAAGCTTCTCATCAACGAATACTACCTCTCCATACCTGGAGGAGCTGATATGCTGAAACGTGACAAGTATGTGAAATATTCTTCTTCTTACCCAAACAATTTAATTACAGTAATTTTTTACTCTTTACTTTAGGACAAGAGATAAAAGAGATTTTGACATCATCAAAGAGAATCATCAATTTTTGTGGGAAGAAGACGACACGATCGACACCTGGGGAAAACAGATAGCCAAAAAGTACCACGACAAGCTTTTCAAAGAATACTGTATTTGTGACCTCAGAAGATACAAGGAAAACAAGGTATACTGAAATGAAAATCTCGAATTATTCAAAATATGTATTTTTATTATTTCATCCGCTAGGTTGGCATTCGATGGAGAGTTGAAAAGGAGGTCGTCACGGGTAAAGGGCAATTCAGTTGCGGGGAACAGAATTGCCCACAAAAGGATAACTTGAGGACTTGGGAGATTAATTTTGCCTACGTGGAACATGGAGTGAGAAAGAATTCGCTAGTAAAAATTCGTAAGTTACACAAGTTTCATATTTCTTTCGATTTAATTTGCAACTTTAATTTAAAGGTTTGTGTAACGATTGTTCACATAATCTTAATTTCCATCACAAGAGGAAAGAAGTTACAAAGAAGAAGAAGATCAAGAAGGAAACGAAGAGTAAGCGATCATCGAAGGATCGAAGAAAGAGTGAAGGCGGTGAGCCAAGCACCGAGGAACCGGCTCCGGGAACCAGTAAAGATGGCGTGACTGAAGCTGACGAGCCATCTTCTGCTAATCCTGGTAAAACTCAAGAACTCAGCGACAGTACAGATATTTGGCGCGAGGGCCAACAGACAACCGAAGACAAATCACGCGACGACGAGTTTGAAGAGTTTTTAGAAGATTTGTTTCTTTGAAACACAATATACTTGACGATCTCGAACAAACTTGAATGATTTTATTAATCGATAATTTTCAGTTGAAAGGGTTACATACGTCCAGCATACGTCGGGCCGTGAAAGTACGTGATGTATCCTTTAAACACTTCCTATATTTTCAAATAATTAATATTTCAATGGTTTTTCAATGAACATTATTTGTAAATTTAAAATTTTTGATAATATGATTGAATCCTTAATCCACCTAAATATCAATTATGTTTATGGCCTGTGCAAAGGTCATGAAACTGGTTTGCGTATGATGTCGAGCAGATGACACATTATATAAAGCCGTCGGTGAGTCATCATAGATACTTATCCATTGTCTGGCGAATAAATGGCTAATCCGAAAGATATCACAGAGACCGAAAACACTGAAGACTCCGAAATCCTAGAGGTCTCCGAGGAGGACGAAAGTGATGTAGAAACAGAATCGGAGAATCCTGAAGTGGAAGATGATCAGCAGGAATCGCACTGCAGCACATATGGCTGTCGCTATTTTCTCCTTACAGTAGCGATATTTTACTTCGGCATTATTGGTATGGCTTGGTTTTTCATGTACTTGGGCAGATTTTCCATTCTACGAGGATTTCAATATGTTACGAACACATTCAACTCGACTTTCTCTTTTGAAAATTTGACAACAGCTGGACGTGATCCGCCTGCCTAAACTGTCGGCATCGAAAGACAACGGGAAGAAGGATATATTAACACCGATTTCTGCCCTCCCCTGTTGGTATTAAACGATTCATTCAATTGTTACGTCAACGTAGCTAATAAAACACAAATTTACAGTTCTTATTTTCGTTTATTTTATTTATTAAATGGCTCTATCCCCCCCCCCCACTCCCTCCATCGTTTTTTGAAACTCGAGACAGAGCCCAGAGGATTCGGTTGTAAAATGTTACAAACTGCTGAGTGCTGACTTAAACAGCAAAACAAGTTAGCATATTTCACTGTTGATTTCTAGTTCTTCAAATTACTATATTGTGCGTCGCTTGGTGTTTCAGTGTTTCCACAACATTCTATAAAAACAATTGATGATCGTCGAAGGTCACGAACCATTGATCACGTGATTTAGTCGACCAATCACCCTGTAATCTCTTCAAACGTTCTTGCATCTTTTGAAAAATTTCAGTTAAAAAAAACGATTATGTAAATTAAGAATAGATTGTTTTACTTGTCTCCTTCCTAACATTTTTTCTTTATTACTATTATTTTTTGTTTAAGCGTTTAAGTTACAATTTAAAAATTTACCACCAGCCCACCAGGGTTGGACTTGAAGTACATTACAGTCGACATCGTCAGTTCGTCTGTGGCAGCCAACGTGTTAGAACGTCTCTGTACGTCTCTGTTTCTTAAACCACGCTTCCGTAATCTTCATTCACGGTGATTTTGTAGGTAATTGATGATTTTGAGTGGGTGTTTTCTTAATTTTAAGTACAGTATTAACCTGCTATAAACAAACAAACTCAAATTTATTTACAAAATGAAATGAGAAACAGCTTAAATCAATTATCTATGAGTCATCAGCGCCATGTGCTCCATTGCAACTGTTCATATTGCATCGTTTCATAATGTAACTGAATTTTTTTTTATTTTTATTTGGAAGATTGTTTTAGGAAAAGAGTTGACAAGAGAGACTTAAAATATTCATTTCCACCATGGGCCGAGTTAATAAAAAGAAATTGTCTGAAGATTCTGAACCTGAGGAAGTCAGTGTAGTGGAGCCAGAATACGAAGTTGAAAAAGTTGTGGATAGAAGGTAAGCTAGCTTACTTGCAGATTGCTTTTCTTGATAAGAAAATAACCATCTTATTTTATAATTATTCTAGAGAAATTCAAGGGAAGGTGGAGTACCTCTTAAAATGGAAAGGTTATGAAGATGAAGAGAACACCTGGGAGCCTGTCGATGCATTAGATTGCCATGAATTAATTGCTGAATTTGAAAAAAAGAGAAAAGAAAAATTGGACCAACCCAAAAAGAAAACAGAAGGTACCATCAAGGAAAATAAACGTTCAACATCCATCAAAGACAAACCAGCAAAAGTGAAGGCAGCTGGAAAGAAAAAAGACCAAGAGGTTAGATTTTTAGTGTTCAATCTTTAATTCATTTAAGGGGAAATTCTTGTTTGATGTAAAGAACTTAAGATTTAAACTATTTTTATTTCCCCATATTTGACTATGTAACAGGACCAACCCCAACCACCACGTGGAGTCGAACTCGGCCTTGAGGCTGAGGCGATTTTAGGCTTAACCGATACTTATGATGACGACGAGCCTGGTGAACTTCATTTCCTCATCAGATGGTTAGCTCTTCTCGTTTCTCCTTTTAATAATTTTCTATCCCAGCTTATCAAATGTTTCATTGAATTTACTAACATGGTTTCAAATCTTATAGGAAAGATCAAGATGTGCCTGAATTTGTTCCTGCTGAAAAAGCATATGTTTTATTTCCTCAAATGGTCATCAAATTCTACGAAAGCAAACTTATTTGGGGTGAAAAAAAAAATTAAAAGTAAGACGAATGCTTACAGAAATAATTCCCCTTTTATTTTAATCTTCAAAAATGCACGATCGTGCAATGCCATGTTTAAGAAGAATGAGCTGGTTGATAGATCCTGATCTTACTGCCCACTTCAGAAACACAGATCCTTTTTCTTCCTTCTCTATTGTTTAGCCCTCCACATCTTTCTCTTATCAACCATATCTTAGTATTATCTAGCAAGTGATGAAACAGCTTTTATGTTCATTATACTCATTTGTCTTTGAAGCTAGAGTAAATCGATGTTTTTTAGCGCTAGGTTCACAGAACCAGAAATAAAACGGATGTCTTATAACTTGTTTTTGAATTGTCAACACCTTTCATATTCTTAAACTCACATTTTATTAGAACTGAAGACAAATTAGAAGTCACCATGCTATCAGCACATGAGGTAAGTATGATTTAGATCTGTTTCAAAAGTATAATGTCTTAATAAAACAGTATAGGTTAATCCCTCCCACATCCTTCCATCAACATATCAACTTCCTCCAATGCAGAATTAAAAAGAAAAAAAAACAATTGTCATTTTCTGGACGAAATGTAAGCTTAAAAGGTAAGTAAAATGTTGCAGAATTAAGGAAGAAAGCAGCATTTATGATGTTTGTACACCAAGTTAATTATCAGTTCTTAAATGTTGTTATTCTTTCGGCCATGCATACAGATTGAATGCCGTTTATTACCTTTGGTTCATCAGTTTCAAACAGTTTATAGGTTTCAGCTGTGCAATTTTGATCTCCACGTAACTACTGCCCGCAAACTGCAAGATAACTCTTCAAGACTTGAACAAGTAGAAAAGAGATAGTAGCTCTTGCCAGTGCGGAAGTCCCGGATAAGTATTTGTTTTAAAATGTTCGCTTCATGTCGAAAAAACTAACTATTGTTTTGTCTCGAATCGGCTAGTTGTCACTCAATTTTCCACAGGTATTTAACGTTTGTTATTAACGCGGAACTTTCAAATCTTTTCTACAAAGCTGCTGAGTGTTCGTCGTTCGTCGAGGTGCTATCGCCACTGGAAATGGAGCAAGCTGAAATGGGTAGCGCGCTCGGCCGATTTCTCGATTTGCACATGTACTTGTACATCACAAGTGCACTGAACCGATTTAAAGCTGACCGACCGATTTAAAAGCAGTTGGGACTGCAAATGGCTCTCGATTTAATTCACGCTAAGGTTGAGATGTTCTTATTAATTCATGTCCTTTCGGTCGAATGCTAATAGCCTTGCATTTCTCTTTTTTGCTCAAATTAGGACAAACGTGATTTGGTGACGGGATTGAAAACTCGCACCAAAGCTGGCAAACCAAACAATGAATCAAGTATGTGAAACACATTTTTAAACAACTGATGAATCATAGGCAATTAATTATGCTAAATATTGTTTCTTTGTAGATGCGCGATTCTTTTCCGTTTCGGAATTAAAGGGCAATAATTCGTTGACAAAATTGAAAAAAAAGGTTGACTTTACATTCATTTGTTAACAATTTGGCGTTAAATGCACTGACATCAATGAAAGCAGGACGGAAGCGATCAAATTTATTTTGTTTATGCCCGACACTAAGATCTAGTTGTTACGATTTCTTATAATAATCCTGTATTCAAAACTAAATTCATTACTGATTTCCACCATTCCATGAAAATTGATCCGTTATTGTGGTATTTGACTTTTTTTTTACTCTAGTGGTGTAAACAGCGACTGTGAATGTTCTTTGGATGAAAAGTAAAATTCTAACCTCATTCACATTGAAGGCACACTCGAAGTCTACAAAAATCAACGATCAATTCCGTATGTCCTTGAATGTTCCCATGTGGCCATGAGGCATATCTTCTCAATTTACCCGAAACTCGAGCCAAACCAAATCAAAACCAGGGACGAAGACCTTTTAGGTTGTAAATATGTATGGCAATAGAGCTCGTAAAATTTTGGCGGGTGCCTCAGGCTAACATATGTATTTTATCTCACGTGATGTTCAGCCAATCCGCGAGCAGAGTATAGATGCTTTCAGCGTCGTCTGAATTTCGACTCTTCGGCAGCTTCGCGTGTTCACAGATCACAGTCGAGAGCAGATCAAACGAGTAAAGTCGTCTTTAGTGTTAGTCTATAGGCAACGTTACTAATATTTCTGTCTAATTGAGTAACTGTGTGTGTAAGTTTTTACAGTTCAACTTAATCTGCAGCAATTTTTCGTTGTTCAGGTATGCATTTTATTCAATAATATGACAGCATAAAACCGATTTTACATAAACATTATTGGATTTTAGTTGACCAGTTTATTTCCAAATCAACTAAAAGATAAAGTTCTCTCAGTCATGGTTGGAAAAAGAAGAAGTAATGGTGTCAAAGAAGTTTCAAAAACAACAACCAAGGTATTTAGAATAAAAAGTACTGCGGCAGAAAAATATGTGGTTGAAAAAGTGGTGGATGAAAGGTTTGTACATATTGTGTTGAATTGTAATAAGCCAAATTTAACTTCTCATTATAAATAGGAAAATGAAAGGTACTACCCAGTATCTTTTGAAGTGGAAAGGGTATGATGACAGTGATAATACTTGGGAAGAAGAAGAAAACATGAATTGTCCCGAATTAATTGCTGAATTTGAAAATCAACCAAAAAAGAAGAAGAAGATGGATAAACAAGAAGAATATTCTGTTGAGAAAGTGATGGATCGAAGGTATGTAGTTTTGGCAAATTTGCATACATTGTTTCCACAACAATTAATTGAATGCTGTTCATAAAAATCTAGAGTGCAGAAAGGTAAAGTTCAGTACCTGCTAAAATGGAAAGGCTATGGCCACAATGACAATACTTGGGAAAATGAAGAAGACATGGATTGTCCTGGCTTGATTGCAGCATTTGAAAATCAGACATCAAAAGATGCTGAAAATGAGTTCTCAGTTGAAAAAATTATGGATAAAAGGTTTGTAGATATTCAACAAGTAGCCTTCTAAATAAACAAACCTTATTACTAGTGTAAACAAATCCATTCATATTTATAGGGTAAGAAAAGGCAAAGTGGAGTATCTTCTGAAATGGAAAGGCTATGCTCATAGTGAAAATACCTGGGAAAGTGAGGAAAACATGGGTTGCCCTGATTTGATTGCAGAATTTGAAAATAAGAAGAAAAAGGAAGGAAAAGCTTGAATTCAGTGGGGCCGCTACAATTTTTACGCAAATAAATGTGATTTCTATTCGGTTTGATGTGGTTAGGGCGTAAGGAAGACAGCAGAGATATCCAAAATATTTCTTTGTGTTAACCTCATGCCTTAATTTAAAACTTGAAATTGTTTTTATTTTTGGTCATTATCATCCATCTCTGTTCTTTGTTCATCGACTTACATTAATGTAATGCGGTTGTCATGCCTCATGTGTTCCTTAAGAAAAAAACCAAGTTTCATTTCTTTTCTTGAATTATCCTTGCATACCCAGAAATACAAGGCCTGTGTTTATAAATTTTTACGACATTGGTGCAACATTCGTCGCTTTTCGCCAACGGAGGACGAACGTCTTCTCGATTTTTGGATATATTCTGTTCTCTTCTGGTAATCAGTATTCGGTGTTGGTTATCGTGTAATAGGAGTTTGTTCATTTCTGTAGGCATCGACAAAAGATCTCTCGCAGCTTGCTACTTCTATAAGGTAAAGTTTGTCTCGTTAGTCGTTTCCAAGCGCCATTTTAAAGTTATAGAGGAAGCGTGATGACGCCACCAGCAAACCAGCTGGTTTTTGAACGCACTCATGCGGCTGCCGCCATGTTTAGATCGTTCAGTTGTTTCCTACAGAGATCTCTGTTTCCCTACGTGTAATTGTAATTCTTATGGGACAAAAAAGGGGTTTCTGAAAAAAAAAATCATATTACGAAAATAATTTTCAGCCAATTTCCTTAAATAATTAGTTCAAAGTTCAGTGAGTGAGCTTATTATACCCTCTTGGTTTCCAAGAGGGTCCTGGGGGGTGTTATTAGGACCGGTTTTTCGGACAATTTGCGGGTTTCGTACAAATTGTCTCTTTGATCCTGTCTGTGGTGGGTAGATGAAGTCAGGCTTGATGAGACGGACAAGTTGACACTAAAATAATCCCGATCCGTTCAGCGGATCGTGAGCGCTTTCCATTAAACCGCTTTTTTCGTTTTTGCGGTTCGGATTGGGGGAAGGGGTCGATTTTTTGGCGGGGGTGGGTAGGAAATGGGAAGGGGGTCGGTTTTTTAGGATGGTGGGTGGGAGGGGGCTCTTTTTGCGGGGGGGTTGGTTGGGAAGGGGGTCGGTTTATTTTGGGAGGGGATGGGCGAAGATGGGAAGAAGAGGGCGTTTGAAACAAAGGGACCCATATTTCCTCTTCTTCCCATTCTCCCCTCTTCTCCCTAAACTAACTCCTTAAACACTTAAACAGGGGCTCTAGAAGTGATGCTTAACGGTTTGAAAACCACAGTTCATTTTTCGTATTTGTTAAAACCCCATGTATTTTTTCAACCGTTTTGTTGCTTTTTTACTTAACACTGTAGTAGTAATCTTTCAGCCCATTCTAGTAACGGTCAAGGTAGGAATATAATAAAACCATACAGAACCTTGTTTTCAGATTATAGTAATCAGATTATTCGACAATTTCTTCAAGTAACATTGTGAATATTTAGTTCCACTCAGACATTCAAGAAAGAAAGATAGTAGTTTTGTATTCAACATGATTTTAAAATCCAAAACTTGCATTTATTGTCTAGTTGGAAAGATTACCGCTAGATGCGTTGTTGCGTCATGCGTGGAAAAAGCTTCTGCTAGATACCTGCAGGCTGCAGTTGCACTAGCTCAGAGAACAATATAAACAAAAAAAGCAAGAAGAATTAACTACAGTACCTGGAGATGAATCAATTAGCTCTGCCGAGATAATTTCGAAAACGAATTGCTAATAATGTGAGTGTTGTGATGAGTGAAGAACAGTTTTCAGCCTTGAGTGAAGTCGTGCCGATATCTACACCATCCCCAATTCACCAAAAGAAAATGTTGTGTCATTTGTCGAATCCGTTTCTGGCAATCCAACAAAGAGCAAGAAAAACAAGAAAAGGTAAAGTCTTTCACTAGAGTCAAAGCGAAGTCAACTACTCTGTGGGGAACATGGCAATTTTAAGCATCACAGTTAAATTATTCAAATCCTTCTTCGATAGTTGATGTGTGATGTCACTGAAGTCTCAGAACCTGAAGTATTAATATGACATGAAATATTAATTATCTTCCTTGAGGAGACACTGATGATGAGTAGATTTCACAAGTGTCTTGGTAGATAATGCTGTTGACCATGGAAAACCTAGTGGAGTTATCGTGGTTAGTGCTAATTGTGCAAACAAGTAGTTTTGTGCTAGACTAGAGTTTATGTTGGCTGCATTGGGATGACCTCGTAGGTTAAATGATACATCCAAGATCCAACCTCTTCTGTTGAACCACTAGCTCCTCAGTCTCACCGACAATCAATAATGCAATACCTATGCCCATTAAACATCGCTGCCTTTAAGTTGGTGACGTAGTGGCTTGTCATCATTGTTTGAAAACCACGTGTTTTTATTTTGTTTTATTTTCTCTTTATTTATGGTCTTGAGTTAATTATAGGATTCTGTTAGTTCAACATGTACGAACACAAATTCTAAATCGATTTTCCGGGGAAATGTTTTTTAATTAAAAGATAATGTATTTCCAAAAGGAGACCAGTATCATAATGAGAAAACGACCCAAATAAATGGTGATTATTTAGAAAGCTAATTGCTTGGAATTTTCATATGGAGGTGAGATTAGAGTTTGTTACTATTGCTCAATCAACAATTAAACAAATAGTAGGAGATTTAAAAACCATTTTCTGAATTGATCTGTATATTTGGCTAAAATTATCGACCAGTATAATTTCCTATTAATTTGGTTGAAGGTCACGAGAAACATTACGCAAAACTGTCAATGCTGTGTTGTAGAGGTTGCGTGAGAACGACACGTCACACGTGTTACATCATTATCAAGCAGGTACAATAGCCGCAAGGCTCAGCCATTTGGTATTCATTTTGATTTTTGGTTTTTGTAGACCCATCCCCAGCAACGTCAACCTGCAGAAGGAAAGGCCAGTTTGTATGTCTTAATGTCTTTCAATCGAAGGTCATGGAGATCATTACCTAAAACGTTTCCTGCAGTGGTGTAGAGGTTGGGTTAGAACGGGACGTTTTCCATCATTATCAAAAAGGTAAAATACCCACAAGGCTTGAGTTGAGAGGTAAGGGTGAGAAAAAGTCATATAAAAGGAGAGAGAAAAGGCGATAGAGATCAGTCGAGTTAGGATCTCCGACACGGGAACAACCGCAGCACTATTGGTCTCCAATTGCCTTCTTCATCATTATCACTGCAATCATGGGTAAATAATCAATTTTAATTCGAGTCGTGAATGAATTCTATCTTATGTTAGTTTTTGAAATGACTAGTTGTATTCGAAAATTAATTTTTAAATCGTTTATTGTATAGTTAACTATGACGCCGTGCTGCAGTTGGGTGTTGCATCGTTGATGTCGACCACGAGAGAAAACCATACTGCAACATACTCTGCTCCATCTTAAAACATGGGTAAATATTCTGTTTGTTTTTAACATGGAGTTGTGAATCATTTCATATTTTTCAGTTTTTTAATTTACTAGTTATAACTGACAATTAATGTTAAAATTATTTACTGTCTAGTCAACTGTGGATCGTGCTGCTGTTAGGTGTTGTATCGTTGATGGCTGGGGAGACCACGGGAGTACCGATGTCTTCTGGGTATGGTGGTACCAAACCGCAACGCCGCCGCTTTACTACACAACGAAGTCAACATACGGAACATCTATTTCCCGAGGCCCCTAAATACTACACCACCAAGGCTCTAAGTATTAAACTAAAACCTACCGATGCCTCATCTAACTATACTAATGCTCCCATGTACTATTCTGTTCCCAGCTACTACACCGAGGATCTAACTTGTTACATCACCGAAACGCCCAAGTACTGCACTACAATCTACGTTGCCCCAGCTTACACCACGAAGGGAGCCGAGTACTACACCACGAAGGGAGCCGAGTACTACACCACGAAGGGAGCCGAGTACTACACCACGAAGGGAGCCGAGTACTACACCACGAAGGGAGCCGAGTACTACACCACGAAGGGAGCCGAGTACTACACCACGAAGGGAGCCGAGTACTACACCACCATGTATGCTGCCATTTTACACCGAAGCTCCTGAGTATTACACCAAAGAGGTTGCATATTACGCTTCAACCCGCGCTGCCCTCAGTTGCTATCCCGAGGTTCCCGAGTACTACACCACCAAGGCACCCAAGTATTACACCACAAACGCTTCCGGATTTTACTACAAGGAGATTCCTAAATTGCTAGAGCCGAAATATCTATTTTATTTTATTTAAATTGGTTGGTTGACTTCATGATCATTGGTCACTGGGAATTAACTGTTGATCTCAAATGAGAAAATAAAAATTCTAAGAAGGGTTATTCTTTTGTAAGACTTTTGGTTGTAACTTAAAGCCTGTCTTCATTTTGATAGGCGTCTATTGGTGTTGGACTTCTTCAAGGCCAGTATCCTGCGCTGTGATACGTCTGTTTCATATTTTGGAGGTGATTACTGCCTTAGTCACTCTACGTACGGACATGTTCTTGTGTTTTGACGATGGTACAAGGGTAAGTTACGAAAGAAACTTGTAACTGTTGGTATTTTCAAATCTTATCAGTAAAAGGGAAGTGGTTGATCTTGGTATAAATGAAAGACTTTGAAGTTGAGATAATTCCTAAACAATACTTGGTATAAATTACTTGATGTAAATAAAAGACAATGAACAAAATACTTGTAAAAAGAATTGTGTTATATTGTCCCACCTCCACCCACAATTCCACCACATTTTACAGTCACATACACATATACATACACATACATACATACACTTGAGTTAACCCGTTGGCTGCCACGCCATACAACCCGTAGGTTGCTTTCTACTAATCTACGTGCCACGTCTGAAGGATCCATGACCAAGTGGGACTTGCCATTGCTGACAAGTCCGTGCTGACAAGGGGAGGACTAAGGTGCATTGCCTTTTAACAGGCTTGCCTTGCGGCAAAGTTTGGGCTTGGCGACTCCCCGACCCCGCGGCTTTTAAACCACGAGACCGAACAGCGCGGCCCGTGCAGTGGAGAACAAAGGTGTGGCAGCCAACGGGTTAACTTACACTAACACAATAATACCAACAATACGATGATCCACGTTGATGACGAGTCTCGGTGTCGGTCGCGATTCCACCGAGTTTCGTTCGCACCAGGAGCAGGGGCAACGTCCAACGGAGACCGGTGACGATTGTTAAAGATGAGAAAATCCATCTTCTCGACGTCTCCTCTGCATTACCTGAATCAAGACAAACAATTCTTATTAAGTGACATGCCAATAAAAGTTACATAATACATATAGGCACATCGATCTGGTTTTTTAGCTCAAAGATTTAAAAATGCAATTTTTAAAACTTAAAAACAAGCTTGCAATATTAAGAACTGTACACATAACAAAGCTCACTTGCTAGTCTAAAAAAAAAAATTCCGGAAGTAGACCGGAAGTAACCACAGCGCCTCAACCATTGAGCTGTCATCAAATTAAACCACATATTCGTGATCTCCATGAAATTTGGGGTCGATTAGGTGTGATTTAAACGAAATCCAAAATTTGGCCAAAATCGAGAATTTTCCTGAACTATAGTTCAGGAAAATTTTCGAAACCGGAAGTACGAAAACGTAAAAAATATAACATGAACTTTACCACAAATTTTACGAGGATCACGAATATGTGGTTCTTTTTCTCCTCAAATGAATATTTACTAAACTACAGACTGAAATGAGCAAACCGGAAGTAGAAAAAAAAAGCAAAATATCGAAAATTTAACAAGTGAGCTTTGTTGCTGGCATAGTAATCGTCAGTTATCACTAAATATTTCAAAAGAATAACTGCCGATAAATGTTAAAGACATGTGCAAAGTTTCTGAAACTGACTGTTTTGACAGCTGCAAATTTTCAAAAAGCCATCTAGCGTTGGAAAAAAGAAACTTCAATGTTAAACTTCGTTGGCGCGTAAGTAAGGCCTGATTTTGGAAACTACTACACAGACAGAGTCTAACTCAACTAGACAATTGGTAGATAACCTACGAAAATAAGTCAATTGTTGGGTACCTGGGCATAATCCCGTGGCGAGTGACTGCAGGTACTTCACAGCGGGCGGAAGCGAACACTGAAGTGATTTAATTCGCCAATGAAGCACAAGAAGCAGCGTACGTGGTGAAGATAAGGACCCGAACGTTGGTAAAAGTCCCTCTTCTGTCATGGACAAAAGCCAGCGTTGGCTCAGGACTCACGATTCCATGAAGAATCTGCGTTGTAGATTGAAACTGGCGGCCGACTCGCGATCTCAGAGGACGTCATAAATAGTTCTGTAAAAATGAGTTGGGAATTAAACTTAAACAAAATTAACTCATAGTAGCATGGTAAAAGACTAAAAGGTGATAATGATGTTTACCTTTATCATTTGGGTGATGAATTCAGAAAGACATTAGACTTTGATCAAGCAGATCTGGAAATGTACTAAATACACTTCACACTCTTCATGTACATTCACTGAAACTGGAACTGTAATTAGCAATTGGATAAGGAAAATTATCTATATTATTTACAAATTTACATATGAAAAACAAAACTCTACCTATCTCTCAGCTGGGTTGCCTTCTGAGCGGCTGTAGAAAAAGTTGTACACTCGACAAACATTCTGACACAGGTTACACTTGCAAGATTCAGAAAAGATCCATGGTCCATGCACAAAAACTTTTGTCTAATTCCACTGTATGCAGGCTTCCTATATGAGTTTCAGGCTTTTGACAGCATAAGGATCTAATGGATGGAAAGTGACTGAGCACTAAGTCAACTTGTTGGAATGACGGACTGACTTTCTAGAATTTAAAGAGATGGATGTAATATTTCAAAATGAAGAAACAAGGTCAAGATAAACTTACACAAACGAAGTTCAATTGAGAATTCACATAAAAATAAGTATATACAATAGCAACAATTTGTTTCGCCATGTTTCATGAAGCAGGCTGTATGACAAAATCAACTGAAGACAGTGGCATCTAGCGGTCAGTAAATAAGGGTTGCTGACAGAAGATCTCCACCGTTAGTAGAACCCTTTTGGGCTTTTGTGATTCCGAATTCTCAATTGAACTTCGTTTGTGTAAGTTTATCTTGACCTAGTTTCTTTATTTTGAAATATTACATCCATCTCTTTAAATTCTAGAAAGTCAGTCCGTCATTCCAACAAGTTGACTTAGTGCTCAGTCACTTTCCATCCATTAGATCCTTATGCTGTCAAAAGCCTGAAACTCATATAGGAAGCCTGCATACAGTGGAATTAGACAAAAGTTTTTGTGCATGGACCATGGATCTTTTCTGAATCTTGCAAGTGTAACCTGTGTCAGAATGTTTGTCGAGTGTACAACTGTTTCTACAGCCGCTCAGAAGGCAACCCAGCTGAGAGATAGGTAGAGTTTTGTTTTTCATATGTAAATTTGTAAATAATATAGATAATTTTCCTTATCCAATTGCTAATTACAGTTCCAGTTTCAGTGAATGTACATGAAGAGTGTGAAGTGTATTTAGTACATTTCCAGATCTGCTTGATCAAAGTCTAATGTCTTTCTGAATTCATCACCCAAATGATAAAGGTAAACATCATTATCACCTTTTAGTCTTTTACCATGCTACTATGAGTTAATTTTGTTTAAGTTTAATTCCCAACTCATTTTTACAGAACTATTTATGACGTCCTCTGAGATCGCGAGTCGGCCGCCAGTTTCAATCTACAACGCAGATTCTTCATGGAATCGTGAGTCCTGAGCCAACGCTGGCTTTTGTCCATGACAGAAGAGGGACTTTTACCAACGTTCGGGTCCTTATCTTCACCACGTACGCTGCTTCTTGTGCTTCATTGGCGAATTAAATCACTTCAGTGTTCGCTTCCGCCCGCTGTGAAGTACCTGCAGTCACTCGCCACGGGATTATGCCCAGGTACCCAACAATTGACTTATTTTCGTAGGTTATCTACCAATTGTCTAGTTGAGTTAGACTCTGTCTGTGTAGTAGTTTCCAAAATCAGGCCTTACTTACGCGCCAACGAAGTTTAACATTGAAGTTTCTTTTTTCCAACGCTAGATGGCTTTTTGAAAATTTGCAGCTGTCAAAACAGTCAGTTTCAGAAACTTTGCACATGTCTTTAACATTTATCGGCAGTTATTCTTTTGAAATATTTAGTGATAACTGACGATTACTATGCCAGCAACAAAGCTCACTTGTTAAATTTTCGATATTTTGCTTTTTTTTTCTACTTCCGGTTTGCTCATTTCAGTCTGTAGTTTAGTAAATATTCATTTGAGGAGAAAAAGAACCACATATTCGTGATCCTCGTAAAATTTGTGGTAAAGTTCATGTTATATTTTTTACGTTTTCGTACTTCCGGTTTCGAAAATTTTCCTGAACTATAGTTCAGGAAAATTCTCGATTTTGGCCAAATTTTGGATTTCGTTTAAATCACACCTAATCGACCCCAAATTTCATGGAGATCACGAATATGTGGTTTAATTTGATGACAGCTCAATGGTTGAGGCGCTGTGGTTACTTCCGGTCTACTTCCGGAATTTTTTTTTTTAGACTAGCAAGTGAGCTTTGTTATGTGTACAGTTCTCAATATTCTTAGGTAGATTTTAAGCAATTTAAAGCGCGCCTTTGAAGTTTTGAGCAAAAAAAAAACAGATCAATGATCCCATATGTATTATGTGACTATTATGTAACTTTTATTGGCATGTCACTTAATAAGAATTGTTTGTCTTGATTCAGGTAATGCAGAGGAGACGTCGAGAAGATGGATTTTCTCATCTTTAACAATCGTCACCGGTCTCCGTTGGACGTTGCCCCTGCTCCTGGTGCGAACGAAACTCGGTGGAATCGCGACCGACACCGAGACTCGTCATCAACGTGGATCATCGTATTGTTGGTATTATTGTGTTAGTGTAAGTTAACCCGTTGGCTGCCACACCTTTGTTCTCCACTGCACGGGCCGCGCTGTTCGGTCTCGTGGTTTAAAAGCCGCGGGGTCGGGGAGTCGCCAAGCCCAAACTTTGCCGCAAGGCAAGCCTGTTAAAAGGCAATGCACCTTAGTCCTCCCCTTGTCAGCACGGACTTGTCAGCAATGGCAAGTCCCACTTGGTCATGGATCCTTCAGACGTGGCACGTAGATTAGTAGAAAGCAACCTACGGGTTGTATGGCGTGGCAGCCAACGGGTTAACTCAAGTGTATGTATGTATGTGTATGTATATGTGTATGTGACTGTAAAATGTGGTGGAATTGTGGGTGGAGGTGGGACAATATAACACAATTCTTTTTACAAGTATTTTGTTCATTGTCTTTTATTTACATCAAGTAATTTATACCAAGTATTGTTTAGGAATTATCTCAACTTCAAAGTCTTTCATTTATACCAAGATCAACCACTTCCCTTTTACTGATAAGATTTGAAAATACCAACAGTTACAAGTTTCTTTCGTAACTTACCCTTGTACCATCGTCAAAACACAAGAACATGTCCGTACGTAGAGTGACTAAGGCAGTAATCACCTCCAAAATATGAAACAGACGTATCACAGCGCAGGATACTGGCCTTGAAGAAGTCCAACACCAATAGACGCCTATCAAAATGAAGACAGGCTTTAAGTTACAACCAAAAGTCTTACAAAAGAATTACCCTTCTTAGAATTTTTATTTTCTCATTTGAGATCAACAGTTAATTCCCAGTGACCAATGATCATGAAGTCAACCAACCAATTTAAATAAAATAAAATAGATATTTCGGCTCTAGCAATTTAGGAATCTCCTTGTAGTAAAATCCGGAAGCGTTTGTGGTGTAATACTTGGGTGCCTTGGTGGTGTAG
This sequence comes from Daphnia pulex, assembly GCF_021134715.1. Taxonomy (NCBI): domain Eukaryota; kingdom Metazoa; phylum Arthropoda; class Branchiopoda; order Diplostraca; family Daphniidae; genus Daphnia; species Daphnia pulex. The sequence continues at coordinate 11,988,265 of NC_060023.1, read as the reverse complement.
TACTCGGGAACCTCGGGATAGCAACTGAGGGCAGCGCGGGTTGAAGCGTAATATGCAACCTCTTTGGTGTAATACTCAGGAGCTTCGGTGTAAAATGGCAGCATACATGGTGGTGTAGTACTCGGCTCCCTTCGTGGTGTAGTACTCGGCTCCCTTCGTGGTGTAGTACTCGGCTCCCTTCGTGGTGTAGTACTCGGCTCCCTTCGTGGTGTAGTACTCGGCTCCCTTCGTGGTGTAGTACTCGGCTCCCTTCGTGGTGTAGTACTCGGCTCCCTTCGTGGTGTAGTACTCGGCTCCCTTCGTGGTGTAGTACTCGGCTCCCTTCGTGGTGTAGTACTCGGCTCCCTTCGTGGTGTAGTACTCGGCTCCCTTCGTGGTGTAGTACTCGGCTCCCTTCGTGGTGTAGTACTCGGCTCCCTTCGTGGTGTAGTACTCGGCTCCCTTCGTGGTGTAGTACTCGGCTCCCTTCGTGGTGTAGTACTCGGCTCCCTTCGTGGTGTAGTACTCGGGACAGAATTATACTTTGAGGCTTCGGTGTAGTAGTTCGGGACATCACAAGTTGTGGTGTAATACTCGGGGGTCTTGGTGGTGTAGTATCCAGTTGCGTATGTCGTTGTTTTGTAAAACGACGGCGTTGCGGTTTAGTATCCGCCATACCCAGAAGACATCGGTACTCCCGTGGTCCCCTGGCTCAGCCATCAACACCCAACAGCAACATGTCCCACAGATAACTAGATAGTAAATAATTTTAATGCCATTAATTCTCAGTTGTAACTAGTAAATTAACGAATAGAAAAATATGTAATGATTCACAATTCATGTAAAAAAAGACAGAATAATTACCCATGTTTCCTAAGATAGAACATCGTAGGTTGAAGTTTAATACTCAGGAGACTTGGTGTTGGAGTCTTCGGTATAGGAAGAGTTAATGTTGTTTTTTAGTAAGTCGGCAGCAGTAAGTCGGTGTAGTATTCTTTTGCTGCCGAAGCTTCTTATCAACCATGCGCAGGAGACATCGGTACACCAGTGGTCGCACCAGCCATCAACGATCCAACACCCAAAAGGAGCACGGCGCCATAGTTAACTTTAAAATAAACAAATTGAAAAATAAATTTTCGAATATAACTGAATCAATAACTAAAAATAAGATAGAATTCATTCACGAATCGAATTTAAACTGAATGTTTACCCATGATTGCAAACTGATAATGAGATGAAGAAGGCAGTTGGAGACCAATAGTGCTGCAGTTGGAGACCAATAGTGCTGCAGTTGTTGCCGTGTCGGAAATTCTCACTCGACTGATCTCTATCGCCTTTTCTCTCTCCTTTTATACGACTTTTTCTCACCCTTACCTCTCAACTCAAGCCTTGTGGGTATTTTACCTTTTTGATAATGATGGAAAACGTCCCGTTCTAACCCAACCTCTACACCACTGCAGGAAACGTTTTACCAATTTTATGTAATGATCTCCGTGACCTTCGGTTGAATGACATACAAACTGGCCTTTCCTCCCGCAGGTTGACGTAGCTGGGGATGGGTTTACAAAAAAACATTATCAAAATGAATACCAAATGGTTATGTAAAACTTTCCGTTCTTACCCAACCTCTACACCACAACATTGACAGTTTTACGTAATGATCTCAGTGACCTCCGGTTGAAGGACATCAAAACTGGCCTTTTCTCCTGCAGGTTGACGTTGCTGGGGATGGGTCTACTAAAACCAATATAAAAATGAATACCAAATGGTTATGGCTTAAAACTCACTTTATCCAAATTGACATTTAAGTAATTAAACTTGTTTCTTCGGTTAATGAATAAAATCTTCCATTTCGAACCGTTTGAAGGATAGTCGGCTTCTTCGAAAATATTCCACTGCTTATCTATAAAGTTTCAAACATATGATCAATCCATATTCATTTCATGATGTGCACACAGTTGAGCCTTATTTTTAAATTCTTTTTCTTGGTCAATAAGCACGTCGCAAATCGGAAGCGAAAATGTCAACATTTGAACAATCTTTGTAGTCAGTCCGATGATGAACATGGGAAAAATTTATAAAAGGTTAGTTTACAAATTTACTTTATTTCACTCATCAATTGTTTCAGTTTTATTTCTTAATAACAACTACAGATTCTGAAACTCTCATTGATAGTTGCAATACAAATTTCGCAATGTGTTTAAAAGCAAAGGTTGTGAGAATTTAAAACACTTACTTGGAAACCACACTTTTATCCAACTATTTTTTTTCTCTCAAAGTGAATTATTTGTTGCAAGAAATAAAAAAAAATCGTGTCATTTATTTTAGGTGTCACTAATCCATACCATATCCTATCAGGGCAGTCAAGGCTTCCAATTCCAAGTGAGGTTGCAGCAAAATCTCCAACTCGATAACCTGAAATTCACAAATACATCTGTAAAAACTACAATGTTTTCATTGTGCCTCGCGCCTAGCGTCGCCAGTTTCCCTCCGGGTCTTTTGGGGAGTGTGGTGTGATGAAATTGTTGTAGTGTGTCTATGTTGTTTTTATTTTGTTCCTTTATGTGAGTTCTGAAATACTAACTCATAAACAAGGATTGAAAATTTGCTGAGTTATAATGTTGCTTGCCTTTTCAATTTTACTTGCCTTTGTTGCAAACTATTTCCTATTTCAACCCAATTGTGTTGACGCATATCTATTCGGGAAAGTGAGCCTCAATGTGTCGCATCTAGCGGCATAAAAGAAAGATTGGCGCGTCTTTGGCTGGAATAGCGGTGGCCATCGAAAGCTAGTGGCGCTTTTTCGGTGATTGATTGAGATGTTACTGGGAAAATACACAACAGTTTAACAATTGTTTTTTTTTTCATTACCAAATATGTCTAATCGTGTTTTGCTCCATGAATGAGGTGCAATTTCTTCACAAGATTGTGAAAATGGTTACATTTGCGCTACATTTCACATGCAGCTGGTATAGTGATGGGTTGGATCAGATCTAAATGTATAGCTGGAAGAGCTGTGACTGTTGTTTGCCGGGCCACTAGGAACTGGCAAAACTGCCCTCGCCATGGCTATTGCTCAAGATTTAGTCAACAAGGTAAAACCTTCTTTAACTGTTAACAAATTAAAGAAATTTAAAAATTAATGTTTCCTATACAGGTTCCTTTTTGTCCTATGGTCCTATGGTGGGCTCAGAAGTCTTTAGTACTGAAAAGAAAATGAGGTTTTAATGGAAAACCTTCAGAGAGCTATTGGACTTTGTATCAACAAAACTAATTTTAGGAAGAAGAAATCATTGAACTTACCCCAGTTGAAACTGAGAATAAATGGGAGGTATGGTAGGTAAAAGATAGAAACCCAGTTGATTTTTATGTCACCAGTTATTTGTTTTGCAGGATGTGGCAAAACTGTCAGTCATGTTTAAGCATTGTACTGAAGACAGCTAAAGGAACAAAGCAGTTCAAGTTGGATCCTTCCATATTTTATCTAAAAATCTCTCCAGAAGGAACATATTGAAATGGACGACATCATAAACATTGAAGCTTAGAGCGGAGCGGTTAAACGTCAAGGCCGATTCGATACGTTTGCCACCGAGTTTGATCTCGAAGCCGAAGAATAGGTCCCTATTCCCAAAGGCGATGTTCACAAAAAGAAAGAAATTGTCCAAGACGTCACCCTATACCATTTGGACGTGGCCAATGGCCATCCACATCAGCGAGGCCGAGACAATATTTCCATGATGAGACAGTTAACGAGGCCGAATAAAAGAGATAACAGGTAATATTTTCATACTTATAAAATGCTTGCCAAGATTTAAATTTACATTTTAATTGTAGACAAGCTGAGTAGAGAAATCAACAGAGTAGTCGACAAGTACATTGACCAGGGAATTGCAGATCTTGTACCCGGCGCGTTATCCATCGACGAAATTCACTTGCTGGTAATAGACGAATCTAAATACAAATATTCAAAATAATTGATTAATATCAATGGAATTTCAGGACATGGAATGCTTTGCCTATCTCCAAAAAACGTTAACGTCCGCTCTTCTCCATCACCAATCAAGATATAAAAGAAGTCTCGATGCCAAATCATCAGCCAAGATCCTGACGCAAGACAAAGACAAATATATGAAATGAGGAATCGGAGTAAAATTTGCTGGTCTGTGTGGGTTTTTTTTCCATTTTTTCCTAATAAAATTATCCTCCACGAATAACCAATTCCATTCGTCAAGCCACTCCGCTTCCATTTTTCTAAAAACATTTCTCATAACAAAAAACCTAAGCTCTATGTACCGCTTTTCCATTCGAAAGTCGATATGTCGTTGGATGTCACAAGCAGGGGTATGGAGAGAAATCAAACAAAGTTTTAATACAGCAAACCGCGATTGGTTGTATTGAATTCAAATACTTAACACGTAGTTATACAATGCCAGGAACGAGGGAGCAACACAATGAAGTGAAGCCATGATTTTAAGACAATAAGACTAATTTTATCATATGAATGCCCTCATTCCAGTTCGCCAAAACGCTGAAATAAGAACAATTGAAAGAAACTGAGTTTGGGTTTTAAGTTTTAGAACAGTAATTGACACGTGTAATCGCCTTTCTCCAGCGAGAAGCATCTTCATCATTCTCCAATGGCGGCATCTCTTCTTCGGCTTCGGCTTCCTCACCACCAGCAGGGACATCATCTTCATCGATACCCAAACCCAATGGGATCGTGCGGGAGATGCGAGAAGCATGGACGGCTGGCTCTTCCAGGGAGAAACCAGATGACAGCAGAGAGGTTTCAATCATTATGCTTGGAATGAACTGTCACCTTGTCGGCAACCAGATAAGCAGAGTAGAAACCCACACCAAACTGACCAATCATGGAGATGTCAGCTCCAGCAGAGAGGCCTTCCATGAAAGCTTTACTTCCAAACTTGGCAATAGTACCCAAGTTGTTAACCAAATCAGCCTTATGATCATGCCAATACCACTAAAGAGAAACAGAACAGTCAAATACGTGTTCAAATAGGAGGAACAAAATTTTTCTACTTACGTATCCATGAGAGTGAGTCATTCTTGTTGAGGACAATCTTGATTCTAATAAGATCCTTACCGCTGTCCAACTTGCTTGGGTCAGTCACGGATTCATAACAGATATTGTCTAGGACATAGAGGAGTTGGAGATCAACTATAGAACGTGTTGATAATCAAGCTCATAAGCTGAGCAATCATGGCCTGAAATGTGAAAGTCTCAGCTTCGTCTTCCTTTTGAACTTCTACAGGCATCTAAAAAGGAAAATATTTCAGTAAGAAATGTTTGTCAATTGTAGTAGATCACACTCAAAAATTGAAATTCTACATATCTATGGACTTGAAGAATACCAAAAAATGTGTAAATAACCAATTTGTTTGTCTAAACCAGTAGTAAAACTTGCTTTGCTTTTAAACGTAAACAAACCGGACGCTAATCTGTTCACGTTGGGTGGGGATCTACATATATACAAGATTACAAGGCCGCCGGACAGCCGTAAAAACTACTACCGAACTCACTTCTAGTAGGCCTGCAAACTAGCTTCTTGGGTTGACGCGCTTCAAGCGGGGAAAATGAGCCCCAATGTGGCGCATCTAGCGGCATAAAATAAAGATTAGTGCGTCTTTGGCGGGAATAGCGGTGGCCATCGAAAGCTAGTGGCGCGTCTTTGGCGACTGCAATTTTACAGGAAAAACGCTGTGTAAAAACACAGATACCCCTGGAAATTACATCTATCTGAAAGAGATTTCTGCGAGCAATCTATGTCTATAAAAAGTGAAGGCATTTTGCGTAACATTTCCGTACGTTTCGTGTTGAAGAATACAACCTTTTTTCTTACGTTTGAATAGCGATTTGTATCGTAGCGGTGGCGTGTTGAAACTGAGCCTCGTTCGACTGTGACTAGAATCCCTACGGGAAATTTCAAAGACTTTTTTTTACCTCAAAACACATGTGATTACGGAACATTTTCATTTAAAAACTTTAGTAAAACGGACCAGTTTATCTGACTTAATGTGTTACTAGAACTGCACCGTACAATCTGAACTATTTGAATTTCGAACATGTGATTGTATACTTCCTAAATAACAAGACACATCAAGTCATAAAAAATAATGACATCTAGCGAAAACAACCAGATCTGAAAACGTAAAGAAAGACGATTAAAAAAGTAATTCACATTCATAACTTCGTAATTGTCATAGAATTTGGAATTTATTACTTTCAATTCACTAACACCTCCCGCGTGTTCTCGATTCGATCGATCGTCTTCGATCCGTCGTTATAAAAAGGAGTTGGTTAGTCGTTCCAAAGGAAGATTTACGTAAAATGTGGACAAACAGAAATTAAGATTTAAGATCAGTAGTGAAAAAGTTACATGAAGCGATCTCAAACGACGAACTTCGAACAGCTTTCAATCGAGGTTAGGCAAATAACTTGGCAACAACAAAAGTAATAACTAATAAGTACCTTTTTAAGTTGAAGAGATTTATAAATATCCATAACGATTTCAGGATCTGACTGCCTACACATCTAGCCTTCCCCAACGCTACGCCATCCGCGGTTTTTCGAATATTACAGTAACACTCCATCACGAGACCTAAATAGAAATAAATTGTTAGTTTCAAAAGTAACAATTCTAACGTTAAATGATCTTACCGAAACACTAAGAAGAATATTTATTCACTTCACTGGTCACTGCTGTGATAGAAACTTAGGAAAAGGAATAATAGATACCCAGTTTTGTGACCTTAGCCCAATTGTATTGATTCCGATTACATCATTACAAAAAACTAAAATAGTGAGCTGTTTCACAAGGTCAACAGATTGTGAGGAATTGCCGAGGTAAAGAAAGACATTCATTAGGCAGCGTTCTTCTTCTTTTTGGACTTCTTCGACGGTGAGGCTCCTTCATCATCTTCATCCATTGCTGATTGATCCAGTGTAGTTTCGGCATCTTTATTCTTCTTTTTCTTCTTCTTCTTTTCACTTACGCTGTTGTCTAAACCTACAGATTCGTCAAGTTTAGCGTCACCATTTCCGTTCTCATCCCGAGACTTCTTTTTCTTGCCTTCGCCATTTAGTGGAAGTGAAGTGTCCATGGCTTCGACATCTTCTTGAGAAATACTTTTCTTCTTCTTCTTCTTTTTACCTTCTCCATCGGATGGAAGAGTAGTGTCAGTAGCGGCATCCATGGTGATATCAGCTGAGATGCTCTTCTTCTTCTTCTTCTTTTTCTTCTGGGAAGCCTAAACATCCGAACAATGTATGGAATACTCACTACGCAATGAAAAATTATAAACATACCAAAACAGTTTTGGCTTCAGCTAAGGCTTCCTGCATAACATCCACATTTTTGCGAGGAATGTCTCCAGATTCATAAAACTTAAGTCGGTCTTCTACTTGCTCACGAAGCTTTATGCCAAATACATCGCAAGTTTCCTCTGAACAAGAAAACGACAGAAAGACGTGACAATTTAGTTGGAGAAAATTTTACGAAATCGAAGAAAATACATACCGGAAAAGCAATCAATTCTTGAAGCAATGGAACACTTGTTGGCCAAATAGCGAGAAATGCGCCCCTTATTCTTAACTCCAGCGCGACCAATGAATGTTGAATGATAAATCAAACCGTATTTCGGAGTATTGCCTTTGGTTTTCAGAGCTCTACAATAACATTTACGAGAGTTCAGAAATTCACACACAAGTGAAGATTATAATTGTTACCTGAAGAGTGCTTTTTCAGCTCCAAGAATCTGGACAGTTGACGCGGGATATTTAGCAAGGCTAGTTAGAGAACCTGCATGAGAAATCAAACGGGCTCCGACTTGTTCACCAATAAGGGCTGACAAGTTTGGTGCAATGTTGTGCATTTTTGATCTCAGGTATTCTTGCAGTTCTTTACGATATTCAGCCAGCGCAACAACACGTTTGGCAAACCGTTCAATATTGATCAAATCGATAGGAGAAATGTCCATACCTTAAAGAAAATAAGGGGTTAAATTTCAGTGCAAAATTAAAATTTTTATTATTGATATTACCCATTGAAGAGCGCGAGGCATCTAAAACTGACTGAGCAATACCAGCATCATTGACAATTTCAGTTAGCTGAGGTAAAGATTCTTCTGACAGTTCCTTGCGGTTCTTAATAAACTGAGCACATTTGGCAAAGACATAGTTGTCAGGAACAACTTTGATGAGTTCTGGGAAGTGGTAAGAGTACCACTCTCTAGAATTTTTAAATATTAAGAGATGGAATTAAATCTGCAAAAACTGGTTTTAAATAAACAAACTAACCTAATACGCATTGAAAATGTGTTGATGTCTTTGTCCAGTTGGTCAAGCAATGCAATACTTTGAATGATCATGTTGTCAACTCTGTGGACGTTAAACTTAACTTTGGCTCGTGAGTAGCTGTGACCCAAACCAAGCTGAGCAACTCCAGAAGTTTGAACAGTGAAACCTGCCAATATACATGAAAATATTTAAACCTTGAAAGCTTAACCCAAATTATCAAAAACATACCTTTCACTAGGTGAGCAAAATGTACTCTGATGCCACGAACAATTTCGGGGATTACACCTGCATGCTGGCAAGTGATACCCAAAATTTCTGAGATCGAAGCACCTAGCTTAGGTTCACTAACACCCAACACAAAGCTGTCCTTCTTTCCCTTTTTCTCAGGCTTGGGTAAGTTAGTTTCCAGAAAGAGGTTAAGATCCTCAGAGAGCACACCTAATTTATTAAATGATACAATAGTAACTATCGGTCAGGGAAGTAAAATAAAAATGTATCAGCTACCTTCGGAAATTGAATTGATGTTGTCAAGCGCATGTGCAGCAGATTTAAAGGGGGCAAATGCAACCAATTTAACGACTCCATTGAAACGGCTTAAATCCGTGACGGACTGCTCAACTTGAGGCAGGAAAGATCCGACGTCTTCGAATTCTCTAACGCGAAATAACGCATAGCCAGCCGCATGCTCAAACAGCACGAACATTTGTGCCTAATTGGAAGATGAAACATTGATATATTATTTCCATTGATTTAACTCATATTCAAGAATGACAATTACGGATGTTAACTTACCATTTTCAAAATATAAAACAGAGATTAACAATTGTCAACTAAAATTTTCACGATTTCAATCATAAAACACGTGTCGACAGTGTGAGAGTTTCAGCCATGGAAAGCATGTGAAACTGATTCCTAGCAAAGCATGAACAGAACAAATGAAGAGCGATAAGCGACATGCGCCTATATTACCGCAAAGGCCCGCTAGAGGCAGGCCAAAAGTCGATGACGTTTCGAAAAAAGTAAATTTTTCTTGAATCTATTCTTTATTAAATTTTTAATTAAATATGCATAGATAAAAGAATAATTTAAAAACGCGATTGCAGTAAATGGCTTGTTACATTTTAAATTGTAGTAAACAATTGCAGTCCGCCATGCGCAACTTGACATCCTCGCTTTTTTAAATAATACAAAAAAAGGAATTCCTTTTTCATTTTTCATGAATATCTTTGTTTTCTTTGTATTTTATTTAGTAATATCCGGTTCAAAATTTATGCACAAATACGATGATATAATTATCGTCAATATAGCAAAGCACTGAGTAAGAAAATGGAAAAAAAAAACAATTTTATGGCTCAGGAAGTCAAAACAGCAAAAGGGCAGAATTTAGATTATATCTCTGTTGAAGACCCAGTGGCAACTATGTATTCAGCATATTTACTAGCATCATCGATAAAAAAGAGAGCGATGGATGAAATCTAAATAAATGCATTATCATATTAAATAAAGCTTAATCAACAGCTACTTGTCTCACTGAGGGAACTAGAAGGTTCCGGCGATGTAGTCACCACAGTCGCAGCATCTTCTTCCAGCCGACGCTTGAGAAAAAATTCCGTTTCTTCTTGAGAATGCTCATTACAGATTAAACCAAGCTGGTCGTGAGATTGCATGTCCACTTCTAGGGCATGAGTCGAACAGAGAGAGTTGGGACAAACGCTACAAAACTGGGAGGCTTTGCGACCACAAACATCGCAGTGATGCCAAGGACACGTCCATTGACCTGAAAAAAGATTTTGTACGATTATAATACGGGAAAAAAAAGTTTTAATCTGAAGATTTTGTTTTTACCTTTTGGTGGAGCGGACAATTTAAGACATTCAAGATGATAAACTTTACTGCAATTCTTGAAATCACATACCACCAATTCACCGCCTTCGGTACAGCGGAAGCAAAAATCCTCAGACACTGTTTCCTTTTCCAGTTTCCGTTGCTGTTTTTTCTTTTTGCCTTTTACTACTTTAACCTTTTCCACCTAAGAAATTAAAGATGATTTTTTTATCAAGGACTAATTGCTGAAATTATAAAGAAATTGAATTACCTTCAATTGTTTGGGTTTGGCACCAATAAATCCAGCGCAATTTGGAGCTCCACAGTGACAAGGCTGCTGCCTTTGATTGCTCTCATTCGCGACATCTTGAGCGCATTCTAACTGATAATTGAAGGTTAGCTCTGCATGGGCAGGAATGTCAACCACAGCAAAGAGTCCGATTCGGGTATCACCCAAAACGGTCCATTTTTGTGTTTCGCAGTTGGGCTGACACGAATGATTCATAAAACGAGCGAAATTTCCGCTGGGTCCAGCGTCAATCATTCGGTTGTTATCCAACGTCAGGAAATAATAAGCTTCATCTTGCGCGTCTTGTTTGGCTTTGAGACGGCGCCGGAATTCGTTGTTATCGATGATTTCTCCAACGTACTCTACGACGAAATCGCCTTTCTTTATGTCAGCATGGGATTTAAGCCCCCAGCCTTTTCCTCCAGTATTGAACGGGTAGAGAGGAGGCGAAAGACGTTGCTGGAAACGCTGGTTCTGGCACAATTTCCGACCAGCGCAAACATTCGGGTCACATTCAAACAACAATATTCTAAAATAACATAATTAAAATTAGTCGGTGCCTATAGTAAAACCACTGAAGGACTGGATCGAACCTGTTGATACACTCTGAATCCGGTCCACACGTTGGTTGCCCTTCTATAACTTCACAGTCACATATAGCGGACGAGAAAGGGCTAGAATCTTGCATACGAACTTTACCCACTGGTTTGTTACTGCGGATTTTGTTGTAATGTGGTGGTTTCTAGAAATTAGAAGTATGGCGTTAACATTACTATTATTATCAAAGAAGTATGATGAGACTTACTACATTAATCTTCGCTTGACGCTCGGCTGTTCTTTCAACCAGTACTTGTTTACGTAGCTGAAAAGCAGGAGTAACATCTTCTAAGGCTCGTTTGAAGTCATCACCTAATTTGTTCTTACTTTTCACTTTACATCCTTGGTCCTGAAAATAACAAAACTCAGTATTTGTTTCGAAAGAAATAAGATAAAAAGAAAACTTACTCCGTCCTGATAGAGGAATACTTGGCCACGATACACATAAGCGCTGTTGTTGCTGCCGTAGAAATAGACCAAGAACTCGCCTGCCTTTGGCTGATATTTCTGATGTTTAGGCGGAATTTCATCCAAGGGGAAAACTCTGCCTGGCCACCATCTACGAACATAAATGTTGATTCTTGGTATTTGGTTAAAGACGTACAAATGAGAAGACAGACCTATAGATGCTCATTTTAATCCAAACGATGTCTCCGTAGAGGATGGTCTTGCCAGATGTGCATTCATAGCAGATAAACGATCCATCTGGCTCTTTTTCCAATCCGGCACAATGAGTGTGAAGCGACGAAGGACAACGTTCGCAGCATATAAGACTTCCACCTTCGGAACAAACGATGCACCAATTTACATTGTAATGATTAGGTATAATCGTCTTTTTCTCCTTCTTGGTTTTCTTAACAACATCGCGATTTTCCACATGCTTAAAACACTTCATCTGAAAAGTGGACAGTTGAACACAGCCAGCCGCCAAACATTTTTCACCTTATAAAAAATAGCACAATTAGGTCAAGTCAAAATGGTAGAAACGTTTAAGTAGAAATACTTTGATGATAGGCAGTTGGACAGTGAATGCAGCGCAACAATTTCTTCTCTACCTGATTCAGTTCATTTAAATCTGCAACGCAAGTGTGGCAGTAATGTGCTGGGCATGAGAACTGAGAAGCTGGCTTTTCTTGCTTTATGCTTGGCGAGTGGAAGAGTTTCAAACAATGGCGATGATAACGTCGACCACACAGCTTTAAATTGCAAATAAGCAACTCGCCATCCGATTTCCGGCAAAGGCAGCAATTTGAGTTGGTAGACGGATTGCAATTTAGGCATAAAAAGGTTTCGGCATTTGAAGCTTCCTCCGAGTTCTCTTTGATACATTCGGGATGATAAACTGACCGACACTTGTTGCATGGCATGGTTTGACCTTCTCGAGATCCGCAACACTCGCAAACTTCCGTACGCATTTCCTTGTCACGTTTCTTCGCTACCTCTTTACTCACATCTTCTGGAACAGACACCTCTGTTTGCTTATTGTCTTCCACTTGAGGAATATCTTCCGATTGCTCACTGACATCACTCAACGTCTGGATATGTTCATTCGAAACTGTTGATTGCTGATCTTCTAAGGAAACGGAGTCCTCCGAGCTTTCTTTGCTCTGGCGACGACGCTTAGGTTTTCTGTCCACATTTTGATCTACAGATTTTCTTTTTCGTTGAATTTGCTCTTCTTCTTTGGATTGAAGAAGTTTTCTGAATAACACCAAACGTTCATTCCTGAGTAATAATTAAAAAGGCATGAGTTTCATTTTTCACGAGGTGCTTCTTAATTTCGGAATCATACCTTGATAAAGACACAGCCTGTTTCGCTTCGTCCACAGCCAACTGCCAATTTTTCCTACCACTTTTGATGGCCTGTTGAAGGGACTTGAAGATTTTGCTTTTGGACTGAACCTGAATTCACATTCCAATATACACATTAGAAAAATGATTAAAAAAGATAGATTATAATTATTTTACATGTTTCAAAAAGCCATTTTTGTCTTTCAATAACTCTTCCACACCACCTTTAAAAGGAAACAACACATTGGCAGATAGCCAGCTTCGTGACCCATTATCCCCATAGAATTCAACATGATATAACCTGCTTTCTGTCTTTCCAGTTACTGGAATAAAAAACAAAAACAAAACAAATTAAGTTTTAAAAATAAACTGGAAAGAAAAAAAAAATACTCACTCCTGGTTTTTGTGTAGATAGATTCCCCAGGATCTGGAGTAATAAGCGAAGGCCAAAGGGGATATCCAGAAATATAGGCCCAGACTAAATCTCCAATGGCAAATGGGAGATTCAAGTCTTGAACCTCCAAGACTGGTGACATTTCTTTATTATTATCCTTGAGATCAGTAGTAGCTTCAAGCTGATTAACATTATTATCAACTGTGGTATTGTTGTTTGGAACTGATTCAACTTTTGTGATATCTGATTGCACATATAGCTGCAAATCGTCATGTGTTAATAGTTTGTTTTCTTTATCTTCACTAATTTTGGTAGAAGACCTAAAAGCAATTTTTAAAAGACTTTAGTAACATTCTGATTTTTGCAGGAAATATCACTCTTACTTGTTATCATCAACAATCAACAAAGGTTGCATCTCGATTAAACCTGTTGATTCATTTGCAATTGGAATGAGATATTCTCTGGTCTTTGAATTTCGTTGAGCATTCTTAGTTGGAGGATCTGGAGGAATATCTGGTGACTTAGGCCTTTCACGAGATAACGACCTTCGTGACGAATTTCTCCATTTTGATATCAACATCAGCCTCTGACTTTTTGCCTCTTTTTCATTCATGATTGAGCAAATAACACCAAATTTTTTAACTTTCAAGTGTGTCAATACTATTAAAGATCAAAACATGTTAAACCCCACTTAAAAATTACACTAAAAACACATTAAATTATGAGAATACTGAAATGCTGACAGCTGAACACAATTTCGATTTGATATCTGGTGTTAGAGTGAAAAAGGCGGGAAATTGAACAGAAGGAGGGTGTGCAGAAGTCTCTTCTACTTCGTGCGTACCGGAAGCAGGGGTATAGAGTTCGTTTTCGTGTGTCGTTTACAGAGTACAGACCAAAACGCCAAAACTACACGGAACTTTATTGGAGTTATAATTCAAAACAATTGAAATACGCTGATTTTTTTTAATCACTGAAAAATAAACTGAATTTTAGAAATTCTTCAATGAAATTTCATGAGCCTTTCAATGTGTGTATAGGAACTCGATATTTATTATCATTTTCGTGTATAATGTTTCAAATCACAACATATGGCGATTCAATTCTGATTTAGCAGTTCATCATATAGTAATGAAACAAAATACGACGATCTTTTTACAGGCTTACAGCATTAAAATTGACTATATCGTAAAATCGACCATCCGAATAGCAAAAGACCATCATTAGCTTGATACAGAATTACTTAAATTATTAGGCGATTTGAGATTCATGATCGGTATTCTTGTTCAATGTACTTGGCAATTGTGTTCAATTGAATGTTGCTCGTTCCTTCATAAATGGTACCAATTTTACAGTCACGGTAAAACTTTTCAACGGGATAATCTTTAGTAAAGCCTACTCCTCCCATCCATTCAATACATTTGGATGTTGTCAAAGTTGCGACTTCTGAAAACAAGTAACATAACACGGTTAGAGTAATAATGAATCAGATGAAGAATAAAATATTCTAACCAGCTGCGTAATATTTAGCCATAGCAGCTTCTTTAACAAAAGGCAAACCGGCTTCCTTCAAGCGAGCGGCGTTATAGACCAGAAGGCGAGCGCTTTCTATTTGAGTTGCAACCTGCGCGATCTGATGCTGCATGGCCTATTTTTGTTGAAATAACAGTAGGACTTGAACAAACACAACAAATTAAATTCCTCAAGTACCTGGAAATCAAATATTCTTTTGCCGAATTGAGTCCTTTGAAGGGTGTACGGAACAGTGGCATCAAAGCAACCCTGGGCCAGTCCAACCATTTGAGCACCGATACCAATACGGCCTTCGTTTAGCATGCCAATCGCGTACTTGTAGCCCTGACCGAGTTCGCCAAGAATGTTGCTCGCCGGAACTTGAACGTTATCGAAGTGGACAGCACAGGTTGAAGAAGCACGGATACCCAGTTTGTCTTCTTTTTTTCCGATTGACACACCGGGTGTAATTTGATCGACGATAAAGCATGTGATTCCTTTGTAACCCTAAATCGTATTGCTAAAAAGTCAGTGCGTCTTTATTTTAACCATAGACAAAACTTACGTCTTTTGGATTAACGTTGGCCATGACCAGATAAACTCCTGCAATCTCTGAACTAGATAGATATCCATGTTTGGTTTCAAAAGTTTCAAATCATTATTTTATAAATAGATTGATAGACAAATTAAATTTGTATACAATGTACTTAATTAATCTTTTAAAATTGAATGCTGGCTAATAAAATATTATAAATAAAGAAAGGGAAACTAAATAAAAATTACTTCCATACCTAGATATCCACATTTTAGAACCTGGAAAAAAAAAGTTTTTTCTTAAGACTTATTAGAATTTTTTAATTATTTTTAGGACTCCATTTTACAGTTAGTACAAAAGAGCATAATGAAATATTTTTTGTTTTACCATTGATGATGTAGTGATCGTCACTTTTGATGGCAAGGGTTTTTAACGAAAAAGCATCCGAACCTGATTCTGCTTCTGATAGGCAAAAACTACCAACCTACACAATTTATTAAAGATTATAGGTGCAAAATATTGTATTCAAATTAATGATTGAACTAGTTACTGTGTCTTGGGCAAGTTTTGGTAGATACTTGTCTTTCTGTTCTTGAGTGCCCAACTTTCTGAAGAGTGTGTTGATCAATGTGTTTTGAATGTCACAGAATACGCTAACAGCAGGATCTATTTTTGCCAGCTCTTCAATTGTAACAATAGCTGACATGAATGAAGCTCCTGCACCTCCATACTCTGCATCAATCTCCAGACCCATTAGCTTTTAAGAAAAAGGTTAATGAAATTTATTTGCCAAAATAAATGAAAACCACTGTATATATTACCCCATTGGCAAACAAGGCATTGACAACATCTGGCTCAAACGATTGCTGGATATCCATTTTCTTAACAAAAGGGGCAATGATTTGACTAGCCAATTTGGCCACACTCTCTTTCATCATCAGTTCATCTTCATTTAACTGTGTGAGGGGCTGTACTTTAGTGGCAATTTGACGAGAAGCAAGTTGACTTGTAGGTAAAAGACCCTGGGCATTTTTTGATAACTTCGACGTTAACTTTAGACAAAAAACAAACGGAAACATTACATAATTTGAAGATAGAAACTTGCAGGTCCTTAACATCCATTAAAACTAATATGAAAGCCTTGTCAGCCATTTGAAAATAATACGGACCTGAACTAAAGGTAGGCAGCGAGAAACTTTAAACATTTTCCTGTTAATTTAATGCAGTTAACTTCCTTAAGAAATTATGCAAACGTTGCAAGTACGAACGTGTTTTTTCTTCTGTGTTGACAACCACCAGCACCATCTATGATCCAAAATAAATGCAAGCGATTGGAGAGCCCTCTATACAAGTTTTTACTTTAAAGGCAACGTTGTTCCCCGTCTGCCATTCTTCCTTTCCTTCGAAGCAAAAATCCAGGTTAGGTTTCCTCTCGTTCATCCTTTCGAATCTAATCCATCGTCGAGCTTGTTCAGAAAGTAACCTTAAAACTAGAATTGCTTTTAAGAATTATTTGTAGTCTATATTTTTGTGTAAATAGTTTTTTGTGTCTTTGAAGTTCTAAATCGAGTCTACTGTCGCTGTGCCGACTCTTGCTACTCACATTGCTCACGTTTGTTTGTCTTCATTTTCGTAAATTCAGGTTTACCGGATTTCGACCGACAAAGAATGAAGTTGAACACTAGAGTAACTGCTTCTCGTCGCAAGAATCGCAAGCGTCATTTTAGTGCCCCTTCCCACATTCGCAGGAAGTTGATGACGGCTCCTCTGTCGAAGGAACTTAAACAGAAGTACAACGTACGAAACATCCCCATCCGCAAAGACGATGAAGTCCAGGTATGTCCAACTTGCAATGCAATTGATCTGTCCAAGTATGGGAAAATGTAATTCCATGTATCATGTTTGCTTCAGGTTGTTCGAGGACATTACAAAGGACAGCAGGTTGGCAAAGTCATCCAGTGCTACCGTAAGAAGTTCATGATCTACATTGAAAGGATCCAACGTGAGAAAGCCAATGGAGCCACAGTTCCAGTTGGTATCCACCCATCCAAAGTGAGTATACTTAAAGGGTTATGTGTTGTGCTGTTTGCCACTAAAGTAGTCATGTGTGTCTTGAAATACTGTTCTATGGTCTCACTAATCAAATTGTTATTCTGATAGGTTGTCATTGTCAAACTGAAGATGGATAAGGATCGCAAGAAGATTGTTGAGCGAAGAGCTAAGGGCCGTCTTGCTGCATTGGGCAAAGACAAGGGAAAGTACACAGAAGAGTCTGCAGCCTCCCCCGCCACCACGACGCCGATGGAAACAGCTTAAATTGTCGGTCGAGATACTTTGTATATTCGGTTGAATACAGAGTATTTGTGCTGAAAACTTTCGCATTTTCTTTTCTTTAGTTACATGTAAGGGTTAAGTAAAAACGACTCAGGAATGTGCATTGAAAAAGTTGCCATCTTGGTCAAAACGCGGTAGGAAAGTTTGATAACGTAAAATTAAGAGTGTCAACGAAAGGTAGGGAAATCGCGTTTCATCGATTCAATTGATCGTATCGACTTCTTGTTAATTCATAATTCAAAGGAAAGCATGTCGGCCACTATGGTTACTGCGGTTACTGCACCGTGATGGTGGGAGGGATACATAGTAGAGTTCAAACTTTCACGAGGGAGAGACGCCACGACTACCACTAGTGAGATCTTTGGTTCTATCGACAGACTGCACGTAACCGGGAAGAAAGTCAGTTGTAAGAATTGCTGTATGATTGAGCGCAAGACTGAACCCTACGAAAGTTTGGACGATATGTCACCCATACGTAAGTAATCACTTCTTTCAGTATGTAAATGATGTGCCAAGTAAATTTGTTTTTGAGCAGCCACTGTTCACATTGGGTATGACGAAATGGACAAGGGAGCAATGTCCAACAACATGGGCATCGGTTCAATGCTTCTACGCTGGAGATGTTCCGTCTACAAAGTCGTTTACAGGGAATTTATAATTTTCCTAATTTTATTCGGAATAATTAGTGCTGTTTATCGCAACGGACTAGATGACGATCAAAAAGGGTTAGTACATTTTATTACCATATTACGTAGCCAAATGACATTTAAATTTTCCTATTGGAAACGTGCAGATCGTTTCGTGACTCGCAGAAATTTTTTGAAAATTATACAAAATTGATTTCGTTACCGTTTTTACTCGGTTTCTACGTCACAATCGTAGCCGGACGATGGTGGCAACAGTACGAAAAATATTTCAAACATTTCACTCGCGATTTTGACTAATCCATTCCCATTTGCAATTTAGATACATGACGATCCCTTGGCCGGACAAGTATAGTCTATTATAATTCATAATCAAATCGCTAACAAACTAAAGTCATCAAATTGATTGTTCTACAGGTTGATGCTGACAATTCAGATGTACTTACCGGGTTCCGACGAACGTTCGAGAGCAATCAGGCGATTACTAGTCCGAAGAGCGTTATTGATGATGACCCTGTTGCTTCGTTCGATTTCACGGTCCGTCCGTCGTCGTTTCCCGACGCTTCAAGACTTGGTGAAAAATGGTATTAGATCAATTCAAACATTCCCAAGACATTTCTGTCAACCTTTTCGTTCAAAATCAAGGAATTATGACTCGAACGGAGAAGCAGTGCTACGAATCGATCTCGCCAGTCGTCAATTTGTTTTGGGTACCCGCAACATGGTTCACATCGGCTCTGAATGAGGCCGTTAGCGACGGACTTCTGACGGATCCGGCAGGCAATAAACTCATAATGGAGGTAACATAAAAAGACGGGCACATTGCTCACGCACAATAATCAACAAGGAATACAATAAATGCGTGAAACAAGACCAATGTTAGAATTTCGTCTTTTTCTAGGAATTTTTAGAATTCCGTGCCAACTGCGGAGCTCTGTGGAGCTACAACTGGGTATCGATCCCCATGGTCTACACACAAGTGCGTTTCCTACTTTTATAATAAACAAACAAAAAATAAAAGTGGCTGTAATTCACATTTGTCGATATTGGTCAATACAGGTCTGTACTCTGGCGACGTACTCGTATTTCATCGCTTGTCTCGTGGCACGGCAGTACACTGGGCCCAGCACAGCGATAGGAGCTATCGACATCTACTTTCCTATCGGAACGGTTCTCGAACTCGTTTTCTACGTCGGTCTTTTGAAAGTAAGTGTCACGGCTCATTCTACAAAAATGAATGATATTTGACTTTCGAAATTAGGTGGCTGAGCAAATGAAAAATCCATTCGGAGATGATGACGAAGATTTCGATCTTAATTTCCTCCTGACTCGTCATTTGAAAGTACGTCCGCAATTTTAAACGATAACGACTAGTACCAAAACTTGAATCTAAATATCTTGTACAGACTGTTCACCTGGGACTAGATTACTTGTATGATTTAGTCCCCCCGCTGAAAGACGATCACCACCCATCAGACATGCGTCTAAACCACAAAGACGTTAGCCATCGCCAGCAGACAAGAGGATCAACTACCCAAACGAACCATCCCGCCAGATTTAAAACGGTTTCATCAAAAATCTAACGGCGCAAACCCTAGACGAATTTCAATTTTAACTGAATTGCACATTTTATAAACCTCAACCACCACACCAATGTTACGATTCCAAATCACATGCATCAGTAAAATTTACACGAAAACTGCTACACATTTCCTGACAATCGCAGTTGCACAACGACTTGGCATCTGGTCGGGAAATGTCATCAGAGGTTGTAGTCAGGCGTGTTATGTTGGCATTAAAGTGGCCTTGTTCTATTATTCTATACATAAATGTTTAATGTTGACTTGCACTAAGCATAAGCGCTCTCCACGGAAAAATACAAAACTGTTTTACGAATTCATGACAATGTCCGGCAGTTCGATCAATACACATTGATTTAACGTTGAAATGAATTAAAATTTAACCCAAACAGTAGTAAACATCGAATTTTGTTACGCTCACGCTCTCACGCACAGAGTACAAAATACAATTTAAAAACAAAATTCACGATCGCGCGCAAGTTCCACACGATTCCACCCCGTGTTACTGTTAAATATTGCACGCTTCGTGAGACCGTCCCTCAACCTAATCTACCCTATGACCGTTGGGATGCCCATCACTGTGCCAGAGGATTTTAACTACAACACGATGACAAGAGGTGATTACAACTACTGTCACCGATTTTTCGTGACGATTTTAAAATCAACTACTACCAATAAAAGAGTAACACTAAAGAGAAATTGTGGAATGGGCCTACCTTTCACACCAAAACCGGATCACCGTCGATGAGACCAACTGCGATTGAGAATAATCAATTGGCCGGTGGAATCCTTTCACGGAAGATATTCGAGCGATACACTTGGTTTGATGGTGAACAAAAGCAGGGATAAGGTAAAACAGATCTATAAAATCCAAACGTCATCCATGACGTCTAACCGAAACGAAAAAACAGGAAAGGTTAGTTTTAGTTGACATGTCAGTGAGGCCGGCATTCGGAAATGGGATCGATAACGTCACTTTCAGAATTTCAGAGTAACTTCTTTGTTCATCAAATATAACTAAGCGGAACTCGGTAGTTGGGTAGAAGTATAAGGTTTCCGTACTTTCCAAACTGTTATAGCATCGAACTTTCACATAGTTTGATCAAACTTCAGTACTCTCTTTTTTTTTGGTCCTTTTGCACCAAAGTTCGCCAAAAAAACGTTGGAAGAATTATGTCAACGTCATGGGACAAATCAAGGAAAAGGAAATATTGCATTTGGTTTAGGATAGGTTTATGATGGGGCGATCGATTAAACTAGACAATATCCAGAATATTTCACCGTTAAAATCTGTGTTAACCTCTAACGTGAGAAACACGGAGATGATTTCGTATTCATCTATTGACACCATCAAGGACCTTCTTACTATAATATTACATTGGTGAAACTTTGCTAGTATCGAAAGCTTCAACGGTACAGATGATCGGCTTGAAGACTTGCGGCGATTTCAGCTTCCCATTTGTCTCCATTATTCAGTAATTTCTCCTTGTTGTACATCAACTCTTCATGGGTTTCAGTGGAGAATTCAAAGTTAGGACCCTCAACAATTGCATCGACAGGGCATGCTTCCTAAAAATCACAAACAATATAGACATTATGCTTTAAGGATAGTTTTGATACCAAAAGTTTACCTGACAAAATCCACAGTAAATGCATTTGGTCATATCAATGTCATATCTGGTGGTTCGTCTGCTGCCATCTGCACGGGGCTCTGCCTCAATGGTGATTGCTTGAGCAGGGCAAATGGCTTCACACAGTTTACAAGCAATGCAGCGCTCTTCTCCAGAAGGATACCTTCTGAGGGCATGTTCCCCTCTGAATCGAGGACTTAGAGGTCCTTTCTCAAATGGGTAGTTAATGGTTGCTGGCTCTTTGAAAAAGTGTGCAAGAGTCACCCCAAAACCTGTCAAATATCACAACTGTCAGCTGAGTTAATAATTTCTATGTAAAAATTGTGAATTGCCTCGAAAGATCTCCGTTAAAAGAAGGTGATCTCCTGCACGGTCGGCGATTTCTTGATTGGTCTTGGGTTCTGATCCCAGAGGATCTGTTACAAGTTTGTATGTAGTACGAAACTGCATATTAAGTGATGACCTAGGTGGCAAGCCTACAAAATATGATTTGTATTTTATTAATTGCTATATTGTTTAAATGTTTATTTCAATTTGTTTACCATTTCGGGCGAGCTGGAGAAGTCGAGACGAGGCCATTTTGCAAATAGACTGCAGCACTCTCTAGTGAAGAGAGAACAAACTTCATGGCGAGGTTTATACCCATCCTCTTCACTGATTATTCACGGATTATTACATAATGTCATAATGTTACGGATTGCGATAGAGCTATCGACCAGCCTTCTTTTATATCTGAAAAATATGAGCGCCTTAAATAAAACGTGATAGTTGTGTGCAGGAAAATCAATCAAACACGCATAACTTTTAACAGATATTTATTTCCTTTTTTCCTCAAACCACGCTAAGCTCATAATTTTGATAAACTAGACATCACATTTTTTAACTTATAATGGATATTCGACCTAACAATTGGAAATGTGTTTGCGGGACAGGAACAGATCCAGTGAGTTTCCGTTTTAAAAAGGCAAAAATGAGTTTCCCCATTTAATAGTAGCGAACAGAAGCTGACAAATTGGCGAGCGAATCACGTGATTCGCGGTCCTCCAAATAAATATCTGTGTTAATCTTGACAAAGCGTAACAGCCTCAAATCAGCACAGCGTTTATTCCATGGCGCGACCCCCTCTAGCTGGAGTAGAGCATCACAAATGGCCTTCTTTTCTTCGGCCGGCAACGACGAGCGAACCATAATCGGGTAAGGCGAAAGTGGACCAATGGAATTGAAGACGTGAAGATCTTTGGCTAGGGACGGAGATTTGGCCATCGCGTAGCCCAGAACGTTCGAATCGACAGATGCCACATCAGCTTTGCGGGAGGCAACCATTTGAATAGAATTCAAATGAGAGCCGGAATCTGAAAACAAAAATGCAATGCATTAAACATCTTCATCTTTCATGTGTCAATTATGCTTTCAACTCACTAAGTACACTTCCAAAGAAGGACGGATTTTCTCCATACTCTTTAAGAGCCTTGAGCATCACAAAGTGGCCACTTGTTGAGCTGGAGCTATTGGTGGCCCAATTTGCCCCACGTAGATCCAGAAAATCTTTGATCCTCTCCCTGATAATAAAAAAGAAGAGTGAAAATCTGTTTTTAATGAACATTTCAAAATATATAGGTGTTTCTTTACTGAGAATTTTTGTGGATTATGATATCTGCAAAGTATCCTGCAGTTTCTCCTTTTATCAGATGAGGAAAAACTGCTCCAACCTGCAAAAGTTCCCAGTCGACATTGTTCTCCTTTACCAGCTGTTGATAAGATGCTCCAGTTACAAATGCTGAGGTATAATTACAAAATAAAACCATTAATCATCACCTACTAAAGTTGTGTGATGTAAACACGAAAATTTTATACCTAAGTCTGCAGTTTTGTTCTTGAATGGATCAATGCGATCAGGCTGAGGGCCAATAAAGCGGGATTCATAAACAAGTGTTGTTTCTTTGCCCAAAGAACTCTCCAGATATTGGGCCAGAGTCTCGAACAATTCCACATTCAAGCCCGGGACTAGATAAGTTATGATTTGGAGAGGACGTTTCTGATGTTCACTCATGATGATGATTTTTTTTTAAGTTAATAATATTCCTAGATAAAACAAAGAAATAATAAGTTTTAATAAGAAACAAGTCCACACCCGTCGCACACTAGTAACCGCAGTTGTTACACAAGACCAGACAAGACTGTGACAAGACTAACTTACGTTGAATACGTTGAAATGTGATCTCTTTCGTTTGTCCGTCGACCGTGTCACGTGTGAACTTGTTATCTGGACTGGACTAGTGTTAATACCACGAAAATAAGTGAATAATAAAGCGCATAGATACAACCTATATTTATCAAATTAAACCAAATAAGAGAAAAAAAGAGAAATCGGCGTTTTCTAGCAATGTTGCCTGATCGAATTTTGAATCCTAAGAAAAAACATTTTTCAAAAATTTAAAACTCGACGAAACGCGCCAGAATAAGCCAAATTCAGAATTTAAAAAAAGAGCGGTGATATAGCGAGAAAAAGAATGTCGATACCACCAACCTGATAATTAACTTTCATATTCCAGCAATTTCGCATTTTTACATAGTCGACGAGAGAAACATTTGTGTATTATCTAATTACGTATGCCATGCACGTAAATATTCTGAATGGCAATAAAGGCCTTGGGGGTTAGAAAAATGACTGTAACACACCTGTCGAAAGAACCAATCCGAAAACAGGTATGCGAAAAGTGTCTCGACATCCTTGTAGTTTCATGTTGAACAATTTATTTTACCGAAACAACAACCAGAAGCAAGGTCACTCGATGATATTTTTCCTTCACTACGCAACAGAAAAACAGAATAACAGCCGAAAATAAATACTAGGTAGTAGAAAAAAGATGGGCTACGAGATTGTGAAATTTGCCCGTAGGTCGTGGACTTAATGGCCCCCCCCCTCATCTTCCCAAAAAGAAGTAAATAGTTGGAAAGTATAACGTCGGGGGGCCGTTTGCAATCTCACGTGTCCCGCGTGCCAAGTGCATTAAAAGCGGCTCGACTTTGTCCCTCGCTCACCTGGTGCATTGGTTGCTCCGTTTTTACCTGCGCTTGTCATTGGAGGGCTGCTAGACCCTGTTCCAGCTCATAGACGTCGACTTGTTGTTGATGACCAGTGGCCAGTTGACTTTGTGACCCTGGGACGTACGAACGCCATCGTGGATTAGTTAATAACCAACGGCAACATGGTAATCATTTTCTAGTATTCTTTTCAAAAAATTTCCATTTCAATTCAATTAATTTCTGTATCAATCTCGTTACCCCTGATCGACGTGTAGACGACGTACACCGATAAAGGCCCTAAAGTAAGAATTTATCGTCGTTTAAAATGTCTTAAGCATCAATTGATTGTAATCTTTTTGACGATGAGTAATTAATCTTTTCCTTATCTGTATAACTATTTCGATGGGAAAAAATAAAGCCTCCGGCAGGAAAATTCCTCCACTTTGATCACTTGACCTTTTGGGTTGGAAACGCCAAACAGGTGAAATTCTATAGAATTCAAATCCCTTTTTTAAAATAATAATAATCAAATAAATACACCCAGGCGGCTTCGTACTACTGCACTCGTATGGGCTTCACTCCGGCTGGTTACCAAGGTCTCGAGACTGGTTCAAGGAAAGTGGCTGCCCACCTTGTCGCCCAGAATAAAGTATAAAAATAAATTGAATAATTTGCATTTCTGTCTAAATTTCAATCTCAAAATTTGCATACGTCATGTTTTTCTTTAGATTCGCTTCGTCTTTAAATCTGCTTACGAACCCAACGATGACTCTGAGATGGGCCCGCATTTGGTGCGACACGGCGATGGCGTCAAAGACATCGCCTTCAGCGTCGAAGATCTCGACGCCATTGTTCAGGCGGCCAAGGACCGCGGTGCCAAAGTCGTCCGTGACATTTGGCAAGAAGAGGACGAATTCGGTTTCGTCCGTTTTGCCACAGTTCAAACGGTAATTTATATCCTAGCGCGAAAAACCAGTTTATATTAAATTCCAAAATTGGTCAACTTGTTTAATATATCTGACAGTATGGCGACACTACACATACCTTTGTGGAACGAGGCAACTACACCGGTTTCTTCCTGCCCGGCTACAACAAAATCCCAGTCAGCGAAGATCCTCTACTTTCGACACTGTAAACATTTTCAAATGAATTTCCTTTTGAGATTAATATTTATATTACTAAATGATTTTGTATTATTATAGACCTACGATCGATTTGAATTTCATCGATCACGTTGTGGGAAATCAACCGGATTTGCAAATGGAGTCGGCAGCTGAATGGTACACTCAAAATTTAATGTTTCATCGATTCTGGTCGGTTGACGACTCTCAGATTCACACGCAATACTCGGCCCTACGTTCCATCGTCGTCACCAATTACGAGGAAACCATCAAGGTAATCATGCACATCTTTTTAAAAAAGGAGATGGTGGTCGTTAATTATTTTTCCTGGCCACTCAAGATGCCCATCAACGAACCGGCCAACGGACTGAGAAAGAGCCAAATTCAGGAATACACCGACTACTACGGAGGCGCCGGAGTGCAGCACATTGCCCTCAACACTTCCGACATCATCACGGCTGTACCGACTAACATTTTCTTTGTGTTTTTGTCAATTATGAAAATTAAACGTTTCTATTTTAAGATTCGCAACTTGAGGAAGCGCGGCACTCAGTTCCTCACCGTCCCCGCCGCCTACTACGATCAACTCCGCGTGAAATTGGCCGAATCCCCCGTGAAAATCAAGGAAGACTTGAGTGTCCTTCAGGTTCGAATTTCTATTGATCTGAAATGTGTTGCAAAGTAATTAATTGTCTGAACAGGAGCTCAACATTTTGGTGGATTACGACGACAATGGCTACCTGTTGCAATTATTCACCAAACCCATGCAAGATCGACCTACCTTGTTCTTGGAGGTCATCCAGCGTAACAACCACCAGGTAACGCGCATATTTTCTTTACTAGCATCAACAAAATAAAAAACAAATTATTTTCTCAGGGTTTCGGAGCGGGCAATTTCAAGGCTCTTTTCGAAGCCATCGAGTTGGATCAAGACGCCCGCGGTAATCTGTAAAAAAAAGTGTTTTGCGGTCGCCAAAATCTTCGTAGTCTGGAAATTCCTGTAAAAGTAGTGATTTTTTTTCTTAATACTCTTCCGCTAACTCAACTGCTGTACTCTCCAATCAACCTGTTAATGACTCGGATTGACACAAATATACTCACGAAATTTTGAAAACGGACGGGGCTGTTTTTGGCGTTGGTTACTGTATAAAAGTTACTTGTATTCGCGCAAGCAGGTGTGTGTTTTTTTCTTTTCGCTGACGGAATATCAAAAGAGAGAGAATAATAAATGGATGAAAATAAAAATGGGCGTGGGGGAAAAGATTGAGGACTTAAAGAGTTCAGTTTCTTTTGGACATAATAGTATAAATCAATAATATTAATTCATATTACAAATTCAATTTTTTGTATAATAGCGCAATCGCCAATTGATCATCGGGCCAAAGTTTTCAATTTTCACTTTTTGCCCGACAACCGTCAGGCCATCAAAATTTCAAAGAAAAACAATTCAATTATGTGTGTGTGTGGAGACACGGACAATTTTGAGAGGTGAGAAACAAGCTTACAAGGAGGTATGGGAGTTAATGTGAATCAGGGGGGAGAAGGG
This sequence comes from Daphnia pulex, assembly GCF_021134715.1. Lineage (NCBI taxonomy): Eukaryota > Metazoa > Arthropoda > Branchiopoda > Diplostraca > Daphniidae > Daphnia > Daphnia pulex. Next base: position 11,961,144 of record NC_060023.1, on the reverse strand, counting down.
GGACACACACGAAATCAACAGGATTTTATTATAAGTCTTGTTTTTATTGAATGGTTGTTGTTTGTGTGTTGTTGTGGTTTGTTAAGTTGCTGTTTCTGTTTTGTACAAAATGCATATCGGATGAGGAGTGTGTGGTTCATTCTTTCCTTCCCAGTTACACGGCGACAAAAATGGACGATCAGAGTTTCGATTTGACACACACCTCCACAAAAGGGGAAATCAAAAGGAAAACAAAATTCAATCGAAGGAGAGAGGAACTGACCAAATTCAAGAAAAAAAAAAGAAAAACATGTTACCACCAAGAGAAGATGAAGAATGACGGTCTAGTTTTTAGAATCTCCGGTCACTTGTCGTTCGATAAGATTTTGAAAAAGGGAAGGAAAAAGGATACAATCATAAAATAAGTCGCCCACCCCATCCTACTACATTTCTCTCTCGACACACAAAAGGAAAAATTAAGGTAATGACAATTGATGAATAGAGGATGTTGATTTGAGTGTTGACACTAGAGGAGTTAAGCGGACAGGACAAAGAGAAGAAGAATGTACAGCACAGGGGAGGGCTAGGAAACAACAACAACAGACGAGATGTCACCTTCGTTTTTTTCTTACTCACAATCAATTGCTCTAAGTCAGGCAGGGCTGTGTTCCGTCATTCACTTGAAATATATAAGATTTTATTATTATCATCATTCTCTTCTTTCTTCTAGAGGCCCTGCAGAGACAAAACAACCAAACACAATAAATCCCAACAAACTGCCTGGGTTTTTTTTTTTGTTGCTGGTTTGTCCCCCAAACTAATTGATTAATTTTCGCTCACAAAACGGCCAGTATTGCTGCTGTTTCGCTGGAAATATTTCGAGAATAGTTTTTTAAGAAATTTAAAAAAAAAAGGAGGGAGATAGAGGTAAAGAGGAGAAATGCGTATAAATGAAATCCATCCATCCAAAAAGAAAATTAAACCGAAAGAAATTACAGGAAGAGACGAAAAAAAAAATAATTTCGGAGCAGAATTACAAACGGTATGTGGCCCATATGAACGCTTTGGAAATTGAACTGTCCTGTACAAAAAACATCACCATCACAAAGCTGATTACATAATAAGATATTGTTCCTTTGTCTTTTGCTTTTTTTTTTAAGTTTTTCAAGATAGAAAAAAAGGGGGGGGGATGGTACAACAACACCGTGAAAGGAGGAGGAACACAATATATACCCCCGACGCTAACAAATCCATCGCAAATTTTTTTTGTAAAGATTATTATGTAATTAATTATTCATCTTTTTTTTTTCTTTCTTTTTTTGTTGGTGTTTTTACTTTTTGCACTAGAAAAATCGTCAACGAATATGAGAAGGGAACAAGAAAGACCCAACAATCGAACGAACCAACAGAAAAAAAAGAAAAAAACATTATGTAGAGCCATTATGTAATATTATACTATTTTTTTAGTTTTTTTAGTTTTGTTTTTGTCATGACGGATGGTGGCGTGTTGTGTTTGTGTGTGAGTGTGAGGGGGTGAGGCGAGTAGGATATTGCGAAGTGCATACACCAGCACAGGGCATCGATTCTTTTTTAAGTTTCTTTTTCTTTTAAATAATAATATCGTAATTATTTCTTCTTCTGTTTCTGTCAAATTAAGAAATTCCGACACGGGGAAAACAAATTTTCTTTTTTTTTTCAGAGGGGTTGTAAATGATTTTGTTGTTGTGTTTGTTGTTGTTTTCAGACTAAAGCAGCCAAGGCGTGGTAGAGCTGCACCAAGAGCTGGATGTGAATGGGGAGGCAAGAGCGGCGATCACGAGACTTGGGATCGAGCGACAGCCAAGAGAGGGCGTTGTAACCTTCCATGACGTACCTTTGGGGTTTCCAATCGAAATCAATAATCAATACCAACGTGACCCACGACCTCATCCCAATTTATAAAAAGAAAGATTCGTTTCGTACCTGAGGACATCCGTCGTGACTTGCGAGTCGAGCGGATGCACCTTTGACGAGTTGTTGACTTGCTGTTGCTGCTGCTGCAGGAGGATGTCGTCCGAATTCTGCTGGACGGCGTGGTTGTGCAAGTGAAGTGCGCACTTGAGGAAAGCCGGGCAGGCACGCGCCAAATGAGGGCACGAAGACCAGAACCAGGACGGCATGTCGCCCGTTGGCGCCGTCGACACGTAATAGCCGAGGGCCAGTGGCTGCTGGAGCAGCGTGCCCACTTCCTCCTGCTCCGCTCGCGGACTCTGCCGCCCGGAACCGCCCGCGTGGTGGTGTCCGCCCATGCCCGACGGCGACTCGGGATTCATGTTGGAGCGCATGCCGCCACGGCCGGGCGAACCTCCACCGCCGCCACCGTGCGAAGCTCCAGGTGACCGAGAAGTTCCGCAACCGCCCATGTTGTTCATCCCGCCGTTGTTGCCGCCCGTTATGTCCGACGTCAAATCGTCGGTGCCGTCATTGACTTGGTCCGTTTCCGGCCACGTCATGAAAATGTCGTCAAAGCCGCTCATCCCCTCGAATCCGTCGCCCATGTCGTCGTTGAGGGCAGAGAGCAGATCGTCATCTCCCAAATCGGGTCCGTTGATGTTTTCCTCGTGGAACGTCGTCTGAGGAGACTGCGTAAGAAAAAAGAATAAACAAGTTAGAATAAAAAAAGAAACACCTTTCCTTCAGGCGAGCAGAAACGACGACTTACTCGAGTGGTAGCTGACGTGGGAAAAACGAGGATGTGAGTGCAAGAGGCGTCCTCGGGTGTCGACAGGTGACTGTTGGCTGACTGCTGACCGAAACGCTCGTCAGGAGTCACTTGATCCGGCATCATGCGGAAGTGAGAGTCCGGCTCGAGCGAGACCAGACAGGCCGACACTAAAGTGGGCGCCTGCGAAGGGAACACGAGCGAACACTGGCCGCAAATGTCGGCCAAATGTCGCGAGGCTCTCAACAGATTTTTGCGACTCAGCAGGGCGCTCCAACCTATTGTGGCGAAAACACATAAAAGATTGACATTTTAAAAATCCATCCGATTGGTGAAATTAAAAATTAGATTGTTACTTTTCAATTCGCCGTGGCCCATTCGACCTACGCGGCCAATGACGAGCCTCCACGGATGAACTCCGGTGGAAATGACGCCCAGAATGAAATCCATGAGCCGCTGGAGCCCGAACCGCCTGACTGAGACTCGTTTCCGCTTGGTTCGGTTTGGGACGTCGATGCCGATGGTGCAGCTGTCAACCAGCTCGCCGCGCTCGTCCGTGCAGGCGGCAATCAGCCAGCGCTGATCTTCTGATAAGCAGTAGCTGACGTAGAGGACGGAATACTTGTCGGGCCGGGCCAAGAATGACAGTGGGCCACTGCCGGGCCCTCCGTTGGTAGACACGCCTGGATCGAGGTCGCAGACCGTCCTGTCTTTGGTCGGCGCCAGGACGTAGGCCGGGATGTAGACCCTGTAAGGAGCACGATTCCTCTCGTCTTTGGCTTTGAGGAACGTGTCAGAGGCGGCAGCCGGACCGAATCCCGTCAGCGATTTGACGTTCGACGGCTGTGAGATTAATTTCTTGCACTGCGAAAAGACGTTGAGGGCCAGCGATCGGAGCGAATCGTAGCGAGAGGCGCCGTTCACGTCTTTGCCCAGTTGGAGGATGGCGTCGGCGGAAATCAATTGCAGCGACACGTTGAGCTGGACCGTCTCCGAAAGGAGCGACAACATTTGGTGATAGCAACGCAAAAGACCCAACGCCGTCAACCGCCCGAGGTCCAAATTGTCCGAGCCGAAACTGAACGGATCCACGATGTAAATGACGATGGAAGGAGGTTCGACCTCCTCGTCATCGGCCGCCGATCCGTCGGTAGCACCGGAAGCCCCGTGACCCGACGTTCCATCGGCACCGTCTTCCGTTTTGGGGGAAGTCGGCTTACCGTCCGATGACGTCATGCCGGACGATGGTGTCGACGTGTGATGGACGCCGAATGTGGAGGAACCCTGAAGAGGCGTCGATCCGCCCGGATTCGGCGGTCCCATGCCGCTCTGAGTGGCCGAGCCGAAATCGCCCGGATGAATGGGCGTGGTGGATGGAGGCGCCATGGGCGACGGGACGGCGTTCATGGGTCGATTGGATGACGGTGGCGCGGGTGGATCGAGCAGAGTTCGATCCATCGGCATATTAATGAGAGTCGGCGCTAGATGGTAGCGGCAGACTTTGGCGTAGAGACGCAGGAGGGAAGCGATGGGCGAGTCGCCGATGTTGCTGAACCAGTCGTCGACCGCGTCGTTGGCCAGCTTGGCGGCGGCGCTCTTGCCCACGCGGAGAATGCCGTCCCGCAGGCCCTTGTAGGGAACGTGGCGGCCAAAGCGGCACATCTCGTAGGTGGCCGAGAGCTCCTTGAAGAAGATTTTCGTCCGCGACAAAACGTAGTCCATTTCGGGAGCCAGAACAATGTAGGCAACGTCACGCTGGCGGCTGTAAGGTTCCAGCAGGAGCCGGTCCCAGTGTGGAATGGCCAGCGGACCGATGGCCACCCAATCGCGATCGTAGCCGGCCATGACCGAAGGGATCGGCTGAGGCTCGCAACGATCTTCCGTGCCTCTAACGGCCATCCGGTGGAATTGACGCCAAGTCAGAGGACCCTGCACGGCGAACGGCGCCCTCCACAATGAGGCGGCCCTCTTCTTCTGGATGCTGTCCTGCAGGAGCGGCTGCAACGTTCTCATGACGCGGATCACGTCCTGGCTGGAATTGGGGCCCTGGACGTGCAAAAACGGCCAATAATGGACGATGGGTCCGTTGTTGCCGGAAGACAGAGTCGACGGATGGTTGGTCGAGTGCCCATGTGCTCCGTGAGAAGGATGAGGTTGTCTTTGCGCCATGGCCATTCCGACCGGACTCGACAGGGGCATCGGCATGCCGCCCACGGACGCCGGGGTTGGCGGTCTCCCTCGAACCGGCATCGTCGGACTGTGCAGCGAAGGACTCATTGGCAGGTGCATGTTTCCGGAATTGGGGCCCTGGAATCCTGGGCCACCAGGACCACCGACAGGTCCACCTGCCTGAAATCCGCCCATGCCTGGGTTGAAGGACATGCCACCGTACGGATTGGGAGTTTGAGGTCCGTTATTCCAGTGCTGTTGTTGTTGTTGCTGCTGCTGTTGGTGTTGTTGATGTTGTTGTTGCTGGTAAGGTGGCGGAGGTTGCTGCTGGTGTACAGGAGACGCCATGGGCATCGGAGAATTGTTGTGTAAGGCTAACGTCAAGGCATTGCGGGCCGTTTCGCATCCGTCAGAGTAGTCGAGGGCGTGCAAAAGGGAGGCCTTCCTCGTGGCCGCTTGCAACTGTTCGGCCCGGTAGAGTGGACTGCTCGAGTGATGGACCAGCAGGCACTGCTCTCGAAGCAGTTCCATCAAGGCGACGGGCAACGTGTCGACCAAGGGGGCCGAGGCTTCCATGACGACGGCAGCGATCGACTGACTGATGATGTCGCCCTTGTCCACTGGCTCCTTGTCGCCGCCTTTGCCGCCCGGAGTTTTGCCGTTGGCTTCCGGGCCGTAGAGCGAAAGGCCGGGTCCGCAGTCGAGCATGCGAGATCGCATCAGCATCTGCTGTTCCTGTTTATCCGATGAGTGGCAGACGGCGTACAGGGAGCCGCGCTTAAACTGGCCGGGATCTCGGGTGGCGTTGGCGCCAACAATCTCCACTTCGTCTTCGTAAAAGAGGCCGGCCTGATGGGCCAGGTGGCGGTTCACCAGGGCGCTGAACCCGCAGTTGCACCGGCAGCTTTCCTCCTCCAGGTTGTTCATCGGCGGAGGAGGCAGACCCAACGAGCCTGGACCGCCACCCATTCCGGGGAATTGCGATGAGCTGGGCAACGCTCGCATCGACGACGAACGCGCGTTTGACGACTCTGGAAGGTAAAACACGGCGTCTTGCCCGCGTATCGTGCCCACCCAATTCTGTCCGTCGCTGCAAACGCAAACGGTGCAGCTGTCAAAGTTGTGATCGCGGAAGATGTTGAGCATCGAGTCGCCCAGGACAATGTTCACCATCAGAGAATGGCATTCGGGCAAGTTCGAGTGGTTGCTCATGTTGTTGCTGTTGTTGACCGATTGCGGTTGTTGTTGGTGGTGGTGTTGTTGCTGCTGCTGCTGCTGGATCTGCAGCTGGAGTTGCTGCTGCGGTGGATGGTGGTGCGGGAATCCAGGCTGGTGCTGAGGAAACCCAGGTGGTTGACCCTGACCCTGTTGAGGTTGCAGCAGCTGCTTCAGTGTAGGCGGGAAACCGCCCATGTTCATTCCAGGGCGCTGGATCTGCCCGTGGCCGGGCATACCGCCGAAAGGCGGCGGCCCACCATCCATGCCGTACGGAGACGGAGAGATGGGGCTGAAAGGCGCCGGACCGGAACCGCGTGAGAAATGCTGCTGCATGGGAGACACCATCGACTGAAGCCGCTGGAACGGCCGGATCGAGGCATGTTGTTGTTGTTGTTGCTGCATCATGGGTCCGCGAGGCACTTCCACAATTCCCGACGAGTGATTGGCCGAGCTATTGCTGCTGCTAGAGGGCCGGTAAGGCGCGGGTAGGAATAAAGGACTCATCGTCTGGCTGGGCAGGATCGGAAGCGGCGCGTACTTGGAGGAATTGGCAACTTTCCAGACAGTGGGTGGGCGGTAGACGTAGGACCAGTCCTTGTTAGCGCTGTCCTCTTGTAGATATGTCGGACTGCAGCCGTTGAGCGAGTGACCGGAGCCCGGCTCACTCTTGATGCCGTTGTGCCCGGAATTGTTCATGTCGCCGCCCAACAAATCCACCGATCCTTCCATCTGTCCGCACGGCGATTGCATGGGATGTTCGTGAGATGGCGGCGTCGGGAACATGTTGGAGAATTCGGCCGAGGCCAAAATGTTGACTCCACCGGCCGTCAAGTGGTGACCGCCCAGCATGGTCGTTCCTGGTGACGGGTGAGCTGCCGTGATGCCACCACGCGGCGCTTTGTGGTGGCCGTGTCCCATGAGAGCCGTGTCTTCTGGGAGTCCGGCCGGTTTGTTCGATCCGGGCGGCGTAGGCACAGGGCACGTGTCGTTCGACTCGTCTGAATTGTCGAAAATCTTGTCCAAGTCCTGATAGGACGCCTGGAGTCCCTCGCTGGTGAAGAGCGAACTTGGATTCACTGGTTTAGCTGCTCCACCGGCTGCGTTGGCCGAGTTCAACGAGTTGCTGTCCTCGTCGCGACCAGAGTCGGGCTCCTTCCTCTTGCGGGATTGGCCGTTGTGGACGCCATCCTCGTCGTACTCGATCGCATCTCTGGCTTCCATGTCCAGCTGTCAATTCAAAAACACGTTTCCTTTAGAAATGGCCATTCAAAGAGAAACGAATCAACATCTTACCATTAAGTTGCCGTTGATCTGCTTCCCGCTACAAGACGATCCACCGTCAGAGGAATCCGTTGGTCGGTCCCCATTCGAGGAGTTGTTGCCTACTTTCATTCGCTTGACCGGATGAAACAACCTGTGCACAAAACAAAATGAATGAAACGTTGCACAAACGAAAAATCTGACATGTCTATTACCAGGCCGTCATGTTACTGTAATCGTAGAGCAGACCAGGAGCGGTTTCTCCTTCCTTGAGTTCTTCCTCGTACTCTTTCTGAGGAAGTACAATCTTTTTGATTCCATAGAGATCGGCAGTGGAGCAGGTGCTTCCACCGCCATTGGCTCTTTCGCCACCACTTCCTCCTCCGCCGCCGACGTTGGGTGTCGTTGGGGCCACTGAAGTGGCAGGGCCACAACTGGCGGGCTGCTGCCCGGCACTGCTGCGCGGCTGAGTGGCGTGACAAGAGCCGCTGCCTCCACCTCCACCGGCCGAGTGTGGCCAACCGGGGGTGTCGACGCTCGGCAGGGCAACGTAAGGCGAATAGGCGGCTTGATTCGATTTAGGTCCACCACCCGGAGTGTGGGCCGCTCCACCAGGAGTGGCTCGGCTGCAGTTCTGATCCTGCGACGTCATGTTATGGTCGCTGGCCGACGGTGTCGACGGGATAAAGTTGGACGATGGGTCATTCGATGCTGGTGGATGAGGACTCGACAACGGAAGCGACGAATCTACAACGACGACAATCAACAAATGATTATGACATTTCATTTTTTGTGGTGGTGGTTAGAAAAGACAGTCAAAACAAAGTTGTAGCGAGTCAATTTACCCATGGGCGGGACGCTGGGCGGAGCGTGAGAGTGGGGCGTTGGCGGGGCAACCGAAGCCGGCGAAGCCAGCGTGAATGGTCCGACGCTGTTGCTGTTGCCACTCGAGTTCATGCCGTGATTGGAATGCTGTTGCTGCTGACTTTGTTGGCTGGCGGGCCCACGGAGAGCCGCCTGGCTCCGCTGGTAAGTCGGCAGGGCTGGAGCTGGTGCCGGTGTGGTGGCGCCACCTGTACTCGTCGGATTCGCCGTTCCCGCTCTTTACACAATCACACAAACAAACACACAAGACGACGGGCCAATTCAAACCCGAGACAAGAGAGAAAGAAAAAAAGGAAAAAAAAAACAAAATTAATTTCAAAGTTATCACGTCGACATTTGATTTAAAAACAAGAACGTTAGTCGAAATAAAAAACAAAAAAACAGCAAGCATTGTCTTTTTTTATATAGCACCCAAGCCACGATAGGTTTTCTCAAGCTTCAATTCGTTATGGAGGTGTATGGCAACCCAATTGGATTATCGCACGCGTAATTCATTTTTTTTTTTTTTGGTTGGTTGGGAGATTCCAAAAAGCCAACGTCTAAAGCGCATAGGAGGCATAGGGAGCAGCAAGTAGAGCAGTGTGTTTGGTAGTAGTGGTAGTAGTTTTGAAACGAGACCAGCATATGAATTTTAGCATCCGACCCCACGCAAAGACGAACGGAAAATTGGAAGAGATCAAGACACGAAAAAAAAATTGTGAATGGAAAAGCGATGGATTGTGTGTCTGAAATTCACCTCATTTTGCGTCTGTCCCGGTTTGAAGGACTTTAAAAGTCGGCAGACGATATTTTTTCGTAGAGGCCAGAAAAAAGACATACACAGAAAGATAAGATTAAAAAAAAGAGAGTCAAGAGGTTCATAGGCGCATACAAGAGACAAGACAAAAAGACGGGAGAGAGAGAGAGCCCATGGACAACTGGAGCACAAGCTGTTATTTGAGAGTTAGTTTTTAGGGGCTGATTAGTAGACGACGACGACGGACAATCCTTTTTTCGATCGTCGCTTATTTTTTTCATAAATTCCGTTCAAAAGTAGAGGGGAAAAGCAGATAGAGAGACAGAATAAAAGACAGTTGGTTCGCTCAAGAGGAGAGATAAAAAGCCGGGATTGATATTTGTGTTATCAATTGGTTTTTGGTTCAACCGATCGAATTGTAAAAAGGGGGGAATAAAGAAGGAAAGCCAAGTAGTAGTAGTAGTAGTGGTAGTAGTAGTTTGGCTGTGTGTATGCGTCGGTTGCGGCATGATATAAAACTGACCTGTTGACCCTATCTTGACCGCCTTCGACCGACCCTGATCCACTTCCCGGCGGAAGGGCGGCCGTGGCGTTATTGTTGTCCGGCAACAGCTTTTGCCCAACACTAGCGACAGTCGATTGGGCCCGAGTCGGAGCTGCATAGGTCGGGCGGTGGTGGAATGGATGCACACCGCCGCCTCTCTTGCCGGAAGAAGAGGAGGAAGAAGAAGAAGAGGACGGGATAGAGGAGGAGGAGGATGAAGAAGAAGTGTTCAATGGAGTGGTAGAAGCCATCTTGGCGCTGGAATTGCTGCCGACGCCGTTGCCCTGGACACTGCTTCCAGTTTTATTCCGTCTCGACCTAATGTTTTCGTTTGTGTTGTTGTTTTCGGGGCGGAGTTCGTGTAGAAGTTGGGTCGCAGGTTGGGAGGGGGAGGAGACAATAGTTACCCAATAATGTTTTGATATTACTACAAGTTTCCATCTCTCGGCAACAAGAAATTCAAATGTTTCAAACCTCAAACTTTGTCGTTATTTTCGCAACAATTCGAAATAATAAAAAAAAAAACTGAAAAAAAAAGATGAAAGTGAAATTGGCCAAAACTTACTTGACACAGATGCAGCTGTTCTTGGTTGTGGGATCGACAAAATCCCAAAGATTCGCCGTGGAATCTTTGTCGGTCGTCGGGGTGGTGCTGGTAGCCGGGGAGGATGGCACCACAGCAGATGCAGCTGGATCAACGGAGGGTTTGGGCTGTGGGAGCAGACCAGCCGGCGAGAGAAGACTGTCTTGCCAGGCTTGCTCAGCCAATCGTCGAGCTTCTTCGGGTCTCCAGGAATGAGCCGCTTGTGCAATCCGGTTCAGCGCAGCGGCCGTGGAGCTGGGCACGGTGGAAATCAGTTGCTGCTGCGAAGACGATGAGTGGTGAGCGGAAGTAACAGCAGACGACGACGTCAGGGATGACACTACGGCGGAATGGCTAATACTGCGAGATATACTCGCCGGATTCGATGTCAGAGGAGGCGATGCTGGTGGAGTCATCAGCATTCCTATCAAGAGAAATCCATCAGTAAAAAGTTTTGTTGTAACCAGAAGGAAGAAGATCCTACCCCCTTCGGAAGTCGCCAGTTGGTTGAAGGCAGCCGAGTTGGCCGCACTGTCCGCATCACAGACCATAACGTAGCACGTTGGATAGCGCATGCGGACATTGCCGACGATGACTTCCACCATATCTTCCGTGTCCGAGGCAGCTTCTAATCCTCCCAGGCCGCCACCGGGACCTGGACCTCGCTGTTGCTGTCCAGCTCCTGCTGCAGTTTGCGGGCTGTTATTGCCACCGCATTCAACAGGGTAGTATTGGCGCCATTCTTCCATCAGCTTGCGGGTTACGTGGTCAGTGGCTGACCGGTAGGAAACGCCAGTCAATACGCCCGCTAGGCCGTAAGGAGCCAACATAACTGTGGGGAGATAATTCAACGAGACTGTGCAGTTAACTTTTCCATTTTGGCACGTTACAAATTGTTACAAAAATGTTACCATGGACTCCACCGCTTGTGGCCTGTGCGGCGGCTAAATGCCTGTGGGTGGTCTTGCGTACGACTGGGTGTTGACGGACGTCGATGCTGGCGCAAACAGTCGACTCTCCGTGGACGAAAAACGAAAATGAAAACGACAAGTGACCGTTCCTGGCTGGAATGGTTGTTGTAGGGTTGGAGGAATCCGGTTGCTGGTTTTGCTGTTGTTGAGTGCAGGCAGAATCCACTCCTTCCTGTGGCTGCACAAACCACTTGCCCAATCGGATGAAATCTCTTGACAGCAAACACCTGCACACCCATCACAAATGGTTATGTTTTGGACAAGACAAAAATGAGGAAGAGACTGACCTCTCAATGAGATTGTGAAGGGCTTTGAAGAGCAAGGATCTGCACTCGTAGGAGAGTCCATTCTCCCAGGATCCATGCTCACCCTCCATGTTGAGGATCTCTGGCACAACAAGGCTACTGAGGTCTGGAGATGTATCACCATACCAGAATATCCACAACTCTTTAGCCCCGCTCAGAGTACTCAATCCATTTGAACCCTGTTGTGTGCTGGACTGGGGATTGGGGAAGCCACTGGGGAACGATGGTGGGAATGCTGATGAGCCACCAGGGCTAGACGCAGAAGAGGCAGATGGGATCCTCCTCCAAACACAGAGGATGTCATTCGAAAGGCATCGCCAGTAAGACAAGAGAACAGGATCATTGAGGTAATCCCAAGGCTGCTGGGTTCCTCCAGCCATCCCACGCATCTGCTGCTGATGTGGGTTGCCCTGCTGCCCACCGTACACTCCCCCACCACCAGGTTGAGGGCTGTACCCTTCTGAAGTTAGCTTCCTCCATCGGATGCCACACAGATCCGTCTAAACAAGAGAGAGAGAGAGAAAATGCAATGAATAGACTGGCAGCTTTGAGGTCATTAACCTGTAGAGTTACATCAGATGGCTCTAGCCATTCAACCAGAGTCTCTTATTGATAATATCTAATGGAAACTTTCAGAAAAATAGAAAATCTCCCATACTAATGCAAGTAAAATGAGATGAAAATATTGTTTGTTGGTCGTTTTGCCCGCTCAAGCTCATGAAAGTAGGGCATTGCACTGTGTCAATGTCTCGGGACGACACCTATGAAGAGGGCCGAGAATGGCGCCGAACGAGTCTTGATCGCTTCCTCTCTTCAACTGTTATTTTCTGTGTGTTGTCTCCCCTGATGCCCCCCGGGCGACCCAAATTCTTGTGGAAATTCACCAACTTATTAATCGATAAAATAAGCAAATGAAATATACCAGGGCAAAGAAGTTGGTGTGGCAATCTTCTAAGCTAGCTCCATTGGTTTGCGAATTCGGATGGGCCATTTGTGTGTATGGTGGGAAGAGTGGGAGGGAGGTTTACGCTCGCTCACACACACACGGCACTATACACACACACACAGAACGCCGTGTGTATGATGTTGAACTTTGAAAGCAATTATACACCTTTTTCACTCAATCGAACGGATTGTTTCCCTCGTCGATGAGCATCATCATGGCTTGCAACGTTTTTACACTTTGAAACGCATCACACACACACACACACACCAAAGTTGTCGGGGTACACACACACAGACACAAACTTCTTCTTCTTCTTCGAGGGCGCCTCTCTCCCTTTCTCTCACACTTGGTTCTCGTTGGAATCGGACAACTCACTAGCGAAAAAATGACACGATCAAGACGAGAAGGAAAGATTAGACGAAAATCCAGTCAATTTCACCAACAAGCCATGGTGTCTTTTGGATTTTTGGAGCGCCGCAGCACACGCAGAAGAAACCGAGACTCCTAGCTCGTACACCTAGCCTAACTTTCAATGGCCGACCAACGACAAGACATTGCCAGTTTGAGCGAGCGTCGCCATACTGCCTCCTTCTCATTGGCCCACACAGCCGTCACGTGACTCTCAATCTACTTTTGACAGCAAAACCCTCATTCGACATTTCTCTCCATTTTATATTTAACTTTATCATTACGTCATCTAAGTCTTATATCGAAAAGACGGACTCTGGATTTTTAATTTCTAGAAACATTCTAATTCACATTGTAGGCTAAAAAACGTAATGAGGACAACGCTTTCTTTTCCTGTTAAATGTAAAAAAATTCTGAAAACACGATCAAGGAAAAGCGGGAAAATATCATATCTTTATCACTAGTCAAATATATTCACAAGCAATGTTTAAGTAACGCAGAATTGGAAAGCCTTTTTGAAAAAATACGACATTTCCTTCTTCACTTCGGTGGGAATTGAATCGTGACAAAAAGCCGGTAACGTTAAAAAAGGTGTCGTCCATTCTCGCTAGATGGCCACCACATGTTATTTTCTTTAACATCTTATTCCGAGATCAGCCAGAACAGCATGGCTTGTGGATTATATCAGGTTGGTATTCGTAACTTAAACCGTTATTATTATTTGATTTGTATGTGAACTTTGATTTTACAGGCAAGACGCTTTGCGTCGACTATAGAATCCATCGCAAAGTCTTTGAAGGACAGAAGTTATCTGCGCCCTCATAAACCTTACACCCCTCCGGAGGACGCCGAAAAGAAACTCGATGGCATTTTTGAAAGCCAATTGGGCTCAAATTCAGCACAATTAAGTAATGGCCGCATCAAGTTTAAAGTGCTTACGGCCTGCTTCAAGGAATTTAATCATGGAGTGCCTAATTCAAAACTACACGAAATTCTAACCACAGGTAAGCTAGAAACAGAAATCAGACTAGGGTTTAGGTATTTAACCATGTTTTGCTTCTATTTAGATGACATCAGAGACTTTTACCTGCAAGAAATTGATACTAGAGTGCCACTGGATAAATTCAAGTCCATTGAGCTCCCACCCAATGTCTCAATCCAGTATGATTATCACCGTTTCCATCCAGACACAGACACCATGCACGGTGGCATAAGTGCTTTCCCCAGGCGGTCTACCATAGTCACTGGATTGAAATACAAGAAGAAGTATGCTGGCTACAATTATAAACCTATATGGCATTGAATGGACATTACTGTACAACTTTTATAGTCAAATAATAAAATGAAAAATCTCCCAATTTTTATTACAAGCCAATTAAAGAGTAGTAAAGAATGAACTTTTGAGTTTATTTGAAATTTTGCAAAGCACATTGCATTCAGAATATAGTCTTGGCAAAAATTTTATAACATCTGAAAACGAAAATACGCTGGGAGAAGAGTGTTCAATCAGATGAAACGGAAGCGCTCCACTTAGATTCTACTGTCAAAACACCTTAGGGGCGTGCAATCTGTCGAGTCAGCCACCACATCATCAACGGCTGCAAACCTCCCATGAAAAGCAAAAGATAAGTCCGTCGTTTAGAACCTTCCCCGGTGAAGCTAGTATTCTGTTCTCCGTAGGAATCATGGGAGGACTCTGGTAGTATTTGAACCTTCAAAGAACGAATCTGTGGTCCCAATAAAACAATTGTTTTAATGTATCGTATTCAACTTTATTAGAAAATAAATAATTACCAGGAAGAACATTGTGGCTGCGCTTACGTATATTAGAGCTAGATGGTATGCTGACGGCATAATGAAGCTAGCAATAACTGCAACTATCATTCTGTGGGGAAAAAAAAAAAACATTTTTGTACAGAGGGTTGTAAAATTTGCAAACAAAAATTAAATCATACCCGACGTATTTGTAGGACGAAAACGCCAAAATGTCGAAAGAAGTCAATTTCGTTTGGATATTCATGATATAAAGTGTCACCCAAATTGCCAGTACTTCAATAAAGGCCCACACAAGCGCTGTGCTAGCTTGGATGCCCAATCCTTCCGGGCTGAAACGCTCTTGAATTCCGAGTGACACTCCGCCGATAAGTAAATACGTCACGAATGCCATCGCAGGGATGTAGAGGTCCGGTGCATTTAATTCATACCTGGGCTGAACGGGTTCGTCTGGATTATATTTGACAGACCAATCCTGAAGACCATGAGGGAACAAATATTAAGTTTATTATTCATCAAGAAACAATTAAATTCTGTAACTCACTCTGTGTGTAAAGGGGAAGAGAAGAAGAGCCAATTTTTTGGCGACGTACGCCGTGTCCACTGAAAAGTAGTACTTTATTCTCGAGGTAGCGACATATTTGTTGAGCTCCCGGTCAAGGGCCTCTTTGCCTTGTCCCACTAGGCTCTGGCCATATTGCATTGCCATGTTGGCCATGACAGGGTTTTGCAAAAACTGGGCAGGCATAAAGTTGGTTTGATCGCCACCACCTCCACCACCACCCATTGGCATAAATGGCATTCCTTGTTGAGGGTAGTAACCAGGAGGAGACATTGGAGCCTGGGCAGCAGGATTGTACATGCCAGCGGGAGGACCAGCCATGTACATGGATGGATCTTGATGAGATTGGGCATTAGGTGGTGGATAACCATACTGTGGGTAGGGCATTGGAGCTCCTTGATCCTGCATTTCGGCTGCTCGTCTTGCTTTCCTCATGATAGGTTTTGATGATGATCTGCACAGACGAAAATTTATTGGATAAAAAGCTTACTAAAATTCTAAAGTTGTTGTGCCTTAGTGTTTTACTAATATTGAACCATATTTCACAAAATGATACAGGACTTACATCTATTGATAAAACTGGTGGGGTCTTTGGCAGGACTTTGTGATTTTTCTACTACAAATGTGTGAGGAGGAGCGTTAGAATCACTTATCAAATGATGACATAAACAGACTGTGCCCTCACGAAACTTGTCCAAACATTGGTTTGAAGGCCTAACGATTACGTGTCAGAAGGAGTTTTCACGAATTTGTTTTCCTTGGTTATAGAGCCCTGATAAATACATAAAAACAGTGTCGATAGATCGTGGTCTTCACATGGCCATGCAAAAGTATAAAAATAGATGCAAGCAAATGACATAAAAAGGGATACTTTGCTTGAATTCTCACCCGAAATTGCCAACCGGTTCCCTTCCAAATCAGCAAAAAAAAAAACTCAACAACTTCTTGATTTAGTATTGCCTCATTTTGCCGAAGTGGCGCTACTAATTTATTGGATTGCGCATGTCGGACAGCGGATTTTTTAATTACCCTAATCCCTATCCGAAATCCAGATCAGAGAGTCAGTAATTGAAGTGAAAGTAAACAAATAAATACAATAAAATATCCAATGACTTGCTGTACATGTAAAGTTGTAAATGGAGGTCAAAGTTGTTGAAGGTACTGAAAACATAGTAACCACACCCAGCCATACCTAATGTTTTCTCAGTATTCTGTACGTGTATTACCGAGTAACTGAGATTAAGTTTAAAGTAAAATGTATTGGGTTTTACCATTTTAACAAGCTATATCTATTTCATTTCCTAATTATTATCGAGACGATATCCCGCCAAACCTTTTTTGAAATTGACGAAGCGCCGTTGCCATCTAGCGATTATCTGTCTAAAAACGGTATTGCCATCTAGCGAGTGTCTGTCTGTCTAAATCCAAAGTTGATCTAAAAATGTTTGACAGTGACAGCTTGTTCAATGGATTAGTCTGGCGTGCAGTGCATATATTTTGTTTGCCCGTAGTACAATACTTGGTGCGTGACTAGGTGATTCCTGCGTTGTGTTTTATGTTGCGTCTTTGTGATCAAACATATATCCGATTTTCGATTGAAATCACAGCACCTACAATTGCTCGTGCTTCAATGTAAATCACACACTGAAGGGCGATAGAAACTATGGAATTGCTGACCTACTGATGGATCCACACAACGGACACATTGTCTTAATTCCGATAAGATGATCCCAGTTTGCTCTTCGTTTCTTAAAATGGCCATTGCACCATTTTATTTGCTCCTTTTGTGGTTCAATATCAGTTGTGGATCTCAAGTTGATGATGTGTCGGTGGCCCATGTCTACGCAGACATTGGATCTAATGTGTCTTTACCCTGCCTACCACAGAGTCTCAGATCAAACACAGAGGTTTACACCCCTGCTGTTGGCGAGAACTCTCTTTTGCTCTGGATCAGAGAGGGCAAAACCCTTCAGCACAGTAGGGTTGAAGAAAACGGGATCCTCACATTGACCAAAATCACCAGGGCAGACTCTGGTGTCTACACCTGTCAGGCAGAAGAGTCTTTCGGTTACTCTGAAAGGACTTTCACCAGAAATGTGGCTCAAGTGGAGCTCCACGTCAAAAGTATGTTGATCCCACACACAAGTTGTTCTTGGAAATGGCATAGTAACCTCAAAATTGTAACTCTTTTCAGCAACACCCCCACCTCCAGCTTATTTGACAGTCTACCCATCATCAGTGTTAGCTCTAGTCACGTGGAAACTCAACAGCACTGGAGGTTACCCAATTAAATCTGTCTCTGTCATTTACCAAGAAGTCACAGATGATGATTGGAACAATCCAGCTTGGCATCGGACATATCCTGAAGAACTAAAGCCATCAATTGTAAATTATATAATTATCCCCTTGATTTTAACGAAATGATTGATTCATTTTTAATTGCAGACCCAAGTGGAGATTTACAAGCTGCACCCAAATACGACCTACAAATTCAGAGTATGGGCAATCAATAAACTAGGCCCAGGGGACTATGCAGAAGTCATGGCAACTACCAAAGACACCCTTGACAATCAAGGTATTAACCAGCTTTGCACACATCTTTCTCGGCGACGAACAAGCCGCCCCAAAATAATACCCCCCCCCACGTTTGTTTGTTTCTCCATTCAAGTTCATGGGAGTTTGACATCGACCTATGGGCGTATCCAGTCAACAAGCCCTTGGATCCTCACCCTGTCAGTGTTGGTCGGTTCGGTCGGATTCACCGTCCTCGTCTTGGCTTTCTTTATGCTTCAAAATCGGAGAATTTGTTCGAGAAGTAAGTGCCTGACCTCTTCAGCCAGATGAACTTTGTTGATGTGAGGTCACGCCCATATTTACTATCTCTGTGTGCTTATTTGTTTTGTGTCAAATAACAGGAAGGACGTATGATTCATCTGACGATATGGAACTAGTGACCAACATCATCGTGAACCCAAATTACCAGGCGGAGAGTGACCGCACCCTTTTGACCAACGAACAAGGCCACAACGACCGTCAAGCTCTTTTGACATGTAACTTCATGGTCCCTCGTCGCCCGGCTGTTTGTTTGTGAAATGATCTAACTCCCCAAAAAACCCTTTTATAAATAGTACAGCTCTCTCTCTATTTCCCGACACCACACCACAATTTGTTTTTTTTTTTCCATTTCGCAATCCGTTGGCTTCCCCACCATGTCGTTGTATCCACTCGAATGAATTGACACACACACACACGCATCGTCAGCCATGTAGAAAATCGCCAAATTCACTCCGGCGTGTTTGATTTATCACCGTTCTCTCCACATACTAACAAAAACTCGTTACAACTCCCAAACGTATGGCTCTGTTAATTAAAATACTCTCAGCTAACTTTTAAAATCGATCCGATCGCCTTTATTTCGATAAAAGATTGTCGTCCCCGCACTCTCGCTTCATTGAAGATATTTTGCACTTCTAGTCGACTCCCGTCTCGTCCTCTCTATCTCTCCAATTTTCACTTATATTATTCTAAAAAATAAATCGCAATTGTATTTGAAAGAAAATAACGGCCTTTGATGTATTGAACCGTGCATCGTCCACCCCCGCGTAAAAAAAAAGAAAAAAACGTGACAGGAACAAAAAAATTCGGGAAAAAAAAATAATACCGTTCGTGTATATTTTAGCTCCTTTTTGTTCTGTAGATGGAAACACATTTTCTCGTGCACTCTGCGCCGCATTATATATTTGACACGTTATTCGTGGCCCTGACTGTAGATTTTTTGTGCGGGAATTTCAAATAATGATATCCGAATAAAGTGAAGAAATAAACGTGGAATGTTGTCACTAATGGCTAATACTTCTTTTTTTCGTTCGGAATGAGAGCGAGGCTGTCACGAAGAACTATTTCATTTTATTCTATACAATGGCGTCAAGTGGCGAGCTGGATAAAAGAATCCTGAGCGATGATGTCATCGCTCACAGATTTCACCCTGCGGCTTTGTGACGTCATCATTTCCTCGGTATTCCCCCACATCACTTTCAAATTAACGATTCTGACGAAATGTGATAAGAGACCCTCGCGACTAAATCTCTCTACCAAAAATAGGCGGTTCAATCAAAGTGGCAACGCCCACCAGTAAAAGATTCCCAGCGGAACCGGATCTTGCATATCCGCTAGATGTCGTGAGTCGGCGTTGCCTTTCTGGGGCGAGCGACTATCCCACATCCGCCGCCGCTTTATTCCACCAGGGAAAAGAAAAAAAAGCAGCCCCACCTCCCCCTTTTCAAAACCATCTGTCTCTCTCCTCTATTGCCAGTCCGATCTATTCAGTCCCGCTCAAGTGAGCACATCGCAAAGTACACTACGTCGTCTCCACACACACACAAAGCCTCCCGCGCCTCTCTGACGCATTGATTCCCCCATCCTCCTGGAGTTCTTGTGTGTGAGTTCGTCTGCCGAATAAATAAATCGGTGGAAAACGTGTCATCTGACGACGACAAAAATTGGCCTCAGCGATTAGATCTGTCAGACGACTGATAACACACGTTGTTGGAGCGCGATCGAGAGATAAAGCTGGGCTGATTACACGTATACCTTTTGTGTGCGTGTGTCTGCAGTTGGTTCCATCAGTGGCTGAGACAATGGCCGTCCCAGGAATGAATCTCTTGAACCTGGAAAATAAAACCAGACAGGTTAGTCGAGTTCTTTTTCTTTGTTTTCTTTTTGAATGACTCACCACGATGCTCTTTTGTTTTTCTGGGTAGCAATCGAAAATCGCCCACGAACAAGGCGCCGGATCGCAATGCACCAAATGCGGGCCAAAATGTCCAGGGCTGGATTTACATTTCTGGAGGTAAATTTTCGGATTGAAATTTTTATTGATAATTGAATTAATAATTGAATTTTAAAAAATTAGGAAAGTTTGTCGTCACTGTCGTTGCGGTAAGGAGGTCCACAATGTGGTAGATGAGGACCCGTCGATCCGATTGATCCGGTTACTGGCCGTCACTCCATTCCAAGCTAAAATGGACTTGAAACTCCAACAACAACAACAAGGCGGAGACTATGGTCTCGCCAGCAGCAACCGACCGTCCAAATTGGATTTCAATAGTCCCGCCAGGGGATCGGCTGTCACTTTGGATGCCCCGGCCAGTCCGCTGGATTGGGTCCCACCGACCGACGACTCTCAATTGGCCATCAAATACATGGAACAACTTCCGCTGGCTAAGCAGCCCATTACGGGCAGTCAGGCGGCCGTCGACCGCAAAATTGCCCTCGACCGACAATTACCGTCGCACGACCTCGATCCGGAACAATGTTCCAACCTATCCGCCAACGAGAAACGAAAGTAATTCCGCCTTTTAAAATAATTAAAATTTCAAATTAAAAAAGAAAAGTTGATTAATGACCTGAATTCTTCCGACAGGATGGAAGAGTATGTCAAGAACGTCAAGCAACACGTAGTGGGTCAAGGTCTGATCCAGGAATGTCCACCGAGACCATCGGGGAAACTGCCGCCTCCGCCGCCGCAACTCGACCGCATCCTGGGCGAGAAAGTCAACACTTTGAGTTTGCAGGAATCTGCCAATGCCAAACGGCCCATTCTTCCGGCCTTCGTCACGGCCAAGCCGTTCGCCATCAAAGCGGATGCTCCGTCGGCGCAACAGATCAAGCGGATGTCGGCCAAACCCCACGCCGGAATGAGTTCCGAATTCGGCGATTTACCTCCTCCGCCGCCGGATATGCTGCTGATGGATGCGTCCTATCCAGCTCCGGCTGCTGCTCCTGAAACTCCTCCTCCGCCGCCACCTCCGCCTCCTCAACTGGTGGTGGATGAACTGCTGGCGGAGGAATCCAGCCACAACAAGCGACAGGATCCAGTGAGGGAATTTTTCGATTTCCTGGACGAGCAGGAAGGCAAGAAATTGCCGGGCAAATTGAAATCGCCGTTTTTGCACCAGGCGGCCGCTTCCGGCACGTTCAACGCCACAGCCAAACCGTTTGGAGCGTCGCCTGGAACGTCGCCCAATTTGAATCAACGAAATCCTAATACGAAAGTTGGACTGGCAGCCCCCGTTGCGGTCGCTGGAACGGGAAGTCGCGGTTCCTCACCGAGATTAGGAGAACGGGCGCCGCCCGTCTCGGGACCAACTGGAAGATTATCAAACAACAACAACAACAACGGCAGCCGTCAGTTGTTGACGACCGATTTCGATTACTTCCCGGAAGAGCAAGTGGCGAAATCCCAAAACAACAACAATCCAGTTGTTCCTACCATCCAAAACCAAAGCAACAACAACAACAATCAATCGCCGTTGTCTAATCGGCGCCCCTCCGCCCATTCCCATCCGTGCGGATCCGATAATAACAAATACGTGACTGCCCAAATACCTGCAGCAGGAGGACCCATCCAGC
The DNA here is from genome assembly GCF_021134715.1 of Daphnia pulex. Classification (NCBI taxonomy): domain Eukaryota; kingdom Metazoa; phylum Arthropoda; class Branchiopoda; order Diplostraca; family Daphniidae; genus Daphnia; species Daphnia pulex. The sequence continues at coordinate 11,939,693 of NC_060023.1, read as the reverse complement.
AGCAGCAACAGCAGGAAGTGTTTCAGGATCCTGAAGGACTGGTAGGAGCCTGGTCCTGTCGCAAATGTACCCAGCCGATTGAACCCGGAACGATTGCCATTTTCGCCGAGAGAGCCGGAAGCGACAAGTGTTGGCATCCGCAATGTTTCGTCTGCTCCATCTGCCACGTAAGTTTTATTTCCCTGTTAGATTCTCAAAACGGCTCCTAGATGTCTCTGTCTTTTGCCGTACGAAACAGGAAATGCTGGCGGATTTGATTTACTTTTTCGTCGACGACGACGTCTTCTGTGGCCGTCACTACGCCGAGCAGATGAAGATCCCGCGGTGCAAGGCCTGCGACGAGTTGATTTTCGCCCCGGAATACACCAGCGCCGAAGGGGCCAGCTGGCACATGGATCACTTTTGCTGCTGGATCTGCGACACGCCCTTGGCCGGACACCAGTACACGCCGATCGAGGGCCAGCCGCACTGTCTCGACTGCTACCAAAAGAAATACGGAAAGGTAAAACCTCATCTGGATACGATATGAAATGATTTGATTTAACTGGAATTTTTTAACCCGGAACAAACAGGATTGTTACGAGTGCCACAGGCCGATCCGTGCGGAAGAAACGCGAGTCAGTCACGGCGAAATGAACTGGCACAACACGGCCAGCTGCTTCAAATGTCGCCAATGTCAAGTGTCGATGATGAATCGCCAATTCATTTTGAAGAACGGGCAGATTTACTGTTCCAGGGAATGCGTCGTCCAGAACGCGCAATGTCAGGCCCAGCCGATCCTAGTCTGAACAAAAAGAAAAGAAATTCCTATTAAAAAAACATTTCAAATTCAATTTTACGAGTAATTAATAATCTCTGAAAAATTGTTTCGGTTCATTCCAATGTGCACAAAAAACTTATTCCTCCGCTTAATGGACTGGTTACATCAAAGAATATACACGGAATTGGATTTACGCTGAGGGCCAATCAATCATAGTCTGGACAAAGGGGTTTTTGTTGTTGTTGTTGTTGTTGCAGACGGGCAGTCAATGAGGAGGGGTCTGGGCCCTGTGGTCATTTGGTGCCGAGAATATTGGGCCAATCAGGTTATCTCGTCACTCCAGTCAGAGCGGCACACCGCCGGCCATTCATTGACGTGACGCAAGTGGGGTCCCATGGCAACAACAACAACAGGAGGTCCAACTGAGAGCAGAAATCATGTCAGCAGAGCCGATCCTTTTGTATTAGCAATTAGGATCCCCCCTCTTGACTCGGCCTCTGTGATCCGCCATCGCATCCATCGTGTGCACTTTTTAAATAATGATGGGGTGGGGGATCCTGATGGGAAATCCGCCTACCTACTCGAAGGAGCCTGGAAGAAGAAAAAGAAAAAGTTTTATTCCGTTTTCATCATTCTTAATCAGTGTCGGATGGCTTCATTGAACTTGTTTCAGGACCGACATCCATAGCGACACACCACACACACATGAATGCCCTGGCTGTGGTGAAAATATACGCCCCCTCGACAACAACAACAACAACAGTGTATATTGTTAGTTGTACAAACAATTTACGTTTGGGGGTTGCCCTTTTGAAAACAGTAGAAATGGGGCGAGTCTTAGCCGAGTGGTAGGGGCCGTTCCTGCGAAAAGGATCGATTTGTTGTGGTTGCCAAGGCAACGCCCAGCCACCCACAATTCGTGTCGTCTAGATGGGATGCAGCAACAACAACCGGGAGGGGGTAGGGTCGGTTATTCTGCAGTTGGAATTGAGCAGCTGCTGGTACTTGCACAGTGATGCACACAGGAAATCTATCGGAAGGAATTCACTGATGTATATACACTCACACACACACTAGCAGAGTAGAGTAGAGTGAGGAGCCAAGGAGCCGAGGACAAGCTCCTTCTGGATGACTGGGTTTTCCTTTACTGCAGACAACACACTAGAGAACGTTGTTGTTGATGTATGTAAGTGAGTAGAAGGCGATGAATGCCTCCATTTACTTAGACATCAACCAATTTTCTTCCTCACCACTGGCAAACCGGAAGAATGGCCTCAAAGTGGAGTGAAATAAAAATACGTTTTCCATCCTATTTCCGGATGAAATGGATTTTTTCCCCCCTTGGTGTGTTGCAATTGAAATAAAAGACATCCAACAATGTTTAGTCAAGTCTGCAAATATTGGGAGGAGGAGGAGCCGGAGCAAAGAATCTTTTCAATCAGGAGCGATGATGATGAGAGAGAGCCCCTTGGCTCCTTATTGTAATCTAGATGGAAAGAAAATTGGATGGGTGTGTGAGTGACTGCCAAACGGAAACGCAATCTTCTTCCAGTTCCAAACGGAAGAAGAAGAAGTAAAAAAACGCTTTCCTTTCATTTTTTTTCTTCTTTTTTTTCGACGGGCTGTAGAGAGTTTGTTGTTTCCTGGGCCATGGATCCTGAGCGCGCGCGCGCGCACATTTATAAGGCTCCGTCAAATCCTGGCCGGGGTAGATATCCAGTTGCATCCGCCGATCGTCCGTCCGTCCGTCTCTCCACCCACACAGAGAGAAACACGCTACTATACAAGTTAGACTCCCAACTCGTTAACGGACAACATTCCGGTTCCATCGCCCGGACAGTGCTGGATACTTGTGTCCGCCTTCTCCCTCGAGTTGTCCCTAGTGCGGATGTCTACATCCGAACTAAAATAAAATTTCAAAAAGGAAATTTAAAAAAGGGGGAAATTTAAATGTTTGGAAGGAGAAACGGACCAGTTGTTATTTGTGTGTGCTGAATGCAGAGTGGCCGGACGGCGGTCAATTGTTGTTGTGTTTTCGGCCCTGGCGTTATCAATGGATTTTTCTGTGCCGCTCGTGTGCTCCTTTTGTCGGCAATTTCTTGCTCCTCCTCTTTTCTTCTCTTGATGTGAACAGGATCCGACGGCCAAGGAGGAGCGGCAAAACGAAAAGTACGTGACACGCACCACCCACCCACTGATACACGCCATTCTTCTTCTTTCTTCTTCCTGTCTTCTCCACTTCGTGTGTTGTTTTTTATTTATTTTTTAAGCATTTTCTCATTTCCTATGGGTGGTAGGAGGCAGGCCGGCAGCAGGATCAGGAGCAGCAGCTACAGTAGCGTTTGGAGAAAAATCAATACCTTTCTAGTGTTTCCATGTGTGTGTGTGTGTGCCGACTCGGTTCATGTCTGTACACAGTGGGGTAGGAGCGGGTGGTGGGGGGGCTCTATCAACTTGACAGTCTATCCGGTTGCCCTTTCCATTTGACTTTTTTCCCGATCGGGAAAAACCGCACGACAACGGGTGACGCGCAGAGAAAAACGGTGGGGTTGAACGCGTAGGGTCAAGTTGATCCATTAGGATCCGAATTTTTCTTTTTTTTTTCCGGTTTTCGTGATTCCTTGGGCGGGAGGCGAATTTCCTCCCCTTAAGGGAACGCCGGCCGTGATAATAAACGTTACGGGCCTAGACTCTCGGCAAAAAGGGTTTATCGGGTTCTTGCCAGAGAGTGTGCGAGGGGAATTCCTCCTGGGAATCTGCTGGAAAAGAAGAAAAAAGAAAAGAGTTAAAATAGACCATTTTCCTGCGTGAATAATCCAGCAGGAAACTATTAGCCGACAAATAAAGATAGATTTCTGGCTATACGCATTTATTAATACAACAGTACAGGAGCTCTCTCTCCTGGAGAATCAAAAGGAGCCCCCCCCCTTACCAAACTACAACTACCCTACTAGTGATATGTGCACAAGCTGCAACTCTGTCTGTCTGCCAGGGGTAGTAGTAGTAGTTGAGCTGCTCCCTGTGGCACACTTTTGGATATTATAATACTAATGAGTACTAGGAGGGACCCAGTCGAGCAGTGTGCGTGTTATTATCTATCTCTTTGGCGCTGGCTCATTAACTACTTGTCCCTTCCAGCATCCGATTTCACTGGCTCACATCCGACACACAAAGTTCTATCTTAATCAGCATCATACAAGCGTCAGCATATTCATTCCAATTGGCTTGTTGTTTTCCATTCACCTTTTTTTCTTCTTTTCTTTTTTGTTATACTCCGGCGGAAGAAAAAAAGATGCCCAGTAATTGGGTGTCTCTCTCTCATCCGCCCAGCATTTCCCATTTAAATTTTCAGATGGGAAGCGAGGAAATCTTGTTAATAACAAGGAGCTAAAAGATAAAGACACGAACATAATTGGATTGAGTCGTCGGATGGTTTTTTGGGTTCCTCCTCCTATAGAGTCATCCGGGCGTGAAAATGTTATTTCCGTCTTTGTCGCTGGAAATTTATGTTGAACAAGAATAAAACCTCCGGCACACATGACTGAACCTTTCGATGGAATTATGCAGATCTCGCGTCAGGAGCCATGGAGAACAGCGGGGGCAGCAGCTTGAAAAGGCAATTACCTTCCAAGCAAATTCGACGATCCAGCGGTGGTGGCGGAAGGACAACCGACTGCTCCCGGGGTTGGTCGGCCAAACTTTCACTGATGCTCTTCTTCCTGGCCTACGTCTCGTTGGGCGCCTACGTCTTCATGCTGATCGAGGCGTCGTCGTCGTCGGCTTCCCATCCGTTCCATCAGCACACGCCACCCACCGAGGAGATCCGGACGGCCTTGAGTGGAACGGGGCTGTCGACCACGTCGGAGCCTACGGCCATCACGACTGATAACGGGGCTGCCGGCGAAGATGTGACGCAAATGAAGGAGTTGATGACCCGTCAAGTGCTCGACAAACTGTGGGACATTACCGAGAATCTCAACATTTTGTACAAAGAGAACTGGACTCGATTGGCTGCCGGCGAGATTTACCGTTTCCACGAGACCATGTATCTCTGGATGAAGAAGGATTGCAGCAACGATCGGCGAAAATCCCAGGAAATGACGGCGGTCGGACAGGCAACAACGGCAGCTACTCCAAGAGCTGCTGGAACTGCTGCTGGACACAATCGCCAGACAACAACTGCTGTCAAGTGGAATTACCCAACTGCTTTCCTGTATGCCCTCTCCGTCATCACCACTCTGGGTAAGTGGAGTCTTAAAGGATTATAGACATATTGCAGGAGCCAACAACAATAACAACCTGCAACAAAACAACATTCTATCATTCACATGTGTATACAATAAAGCTCTCTCAGGCTGTATATAGCTCTGCCGTTGCAGACATTGTGCTGGAAATCAACCGGGATATGACACACACACAAGTAAATATATAGAGCAGCTACAAATTAATCTTTGGGGGGAAGTTCCCTTGTTGACGTAGACACTCAAACACCAGTTCCAAAACTTGAATGTCTGAATAATGCCCAACACATTTACGTAAAAGTTTAGACGTTGAAATATTAGAGCACACAAACTTGAATGATTACTACATATTACCCAGTGAGTCAACGACGAGAAGATGTTGTGTGTGCAAATATATATAACTTTTTGAAACTGACTGGCATCAAAAGACGAAAACTCTTCAAACAAGAAGAAAAAACCCCTCCGGCTTCCATGCGTCTTTTGTTCGTCAGTTAGCGAGATCAGACACACACGAGGAACCGAAACTCTATTCAAACATTCAAAGGGTTTGAACAACAAACAGAAGAGAAAAAGAAAAAGGAAATCGATTTCCTTTTTCACGTTTATATTCATATCATTCAACCGAAAAAAAGACGACTACTCTAGTGGTGTTTGTGTTTATACAATATCAACAAATGAAAAGCATCGAGCGGGAGAAAGAAATGGTTGCCAGATTGTTTGTTATTGTAATTTCCACCCTCGAGTAATCATATGAATATTATTATTACATCTTATATATTCTCTGCAATCATTTGCATACGCCCCATGATAAAAAAAATGTGCTGATTTGTGTGTCTTTTTGATCTTTTCCTCCTGGTCGCAGGTTCCTGTCCAGTGATTCCCGAATCAAACGAAGGCAAAATCCTGACGATCCTTTTCGCCGCTTTCGGGATCCCGCTGCTCCTGTTTTATCTGACAGTCGTGGGATCGGCTCTGTCCTCCTGCCTCATGTGCTGCCCATTATTGAATTCGCGGAAAACAGGCGGTGGTGGCAGACGTCGGCGGGAGCACGGGTCCAGTCACATGTCGGCCGTGCCGGCGGTAGTGATGACGACCCGTCACGACTCGACGTCCTTTAGCCACCAGCACCACCAGCCGGCCAACGAATTGTTATTCCACCACCAGCAGCCGATGAAATCGTCGGTGGTCGTCAAAGACGACGAATCGATCGAGGCCAGCACGTCGTCGACGTCGAGCAGCAGCGCAGACTACCGCCGACTCGTCGGCAGGATCCGATCCTTTTGGCCGCCTATTTTCTGCCTCATCCTGGTCCTCTTGTTCGTGGCTTGCGGCACTTTGCTCTTCAGTTTCCTCATGTCTCTGCCGGCCACCGACGCCCTTTTGCTCAGTTTCATGCTCCTGACGACAACGGGCATTCCCGACGCCCACTCGGCCGTCTGGAGCGGACAATCATCCTGGCCGCTGGTCGCCGTTTCCATTTACATTTTCCTCGCTCTGACGTTGTGCTCCATTTGTTTCAATTTGATCTACGAGTGGCTCCTGGCTCAGTGGACGTCGTCGGCCAGTCCGTGCGATCCATCAGCCGAGAGCGACAGCACGCGTCGTCGCTCAAGATCCGGCAGCTTCCGCTCCTGAACAAAATAAAATTCCACCTGCATCAAAAAATTGATTTAAAAAAAATTTGTTTTTCTTTCTTGATTTCTTTGTTGTCCATTTCCTCGTTGTATAAAAATCCATTTTCTCCGTGTTTTTTTCTCTCGCCCAGTCGTAATATTGCGCCCGCGTGTGCACTGTCAACAGTGTCGTTTTGATATTATATATTGCAAGGCGGCACATGTGGAAAGAAACTGTTATGCGACAATACATTTTCAATAACAAGAAAAGATGAAAAACAATATGGACGACGATTGAATTTGGCAGGAGCATCAGGAGGAGGCAGCAGGAGCAGCAGATCTGTCTCTGAGCAAACCCAGCCGTCGTCCGAGTCGTTTGATTTTCATGAAAACCGATTCCTGCATCAAGTTGAAACACATGGCCAGCAGGGCCATGCCCAGTAACAAATACACGGCGCAACTGCAAAAATAATGGACCAAATTGAAGATTTAAAAAAAGATCCTGATTTCAATTTTTCTAGATCCAAATTGTAACTTTACATGATGAGTTTACTGTCGACGGCGTCCTGTGAATGGGCGATCGTCTGACCGGGAACGAAATCTCCGAAGCCGATCGTCAATAAACTGGTGAAACAGAAATAGGATCCGTCCACATAGCCCCAGCCCTACGAGTTAGAGAGAGGGAAAAAGATTCAGTTGAAAAATGTGTTTTAAAATAGAAAAAAGTGAAAATCAATAAAATGAGGATCGTTTTTCCTTTTTTATTTTTGTGTTACCTCCCACACGCTAAAGAGGATGGCGCCACCAATCACAAAACTGCTCATGACGACCAGACAGCTGGTGACGGAAACTGTTTGCGGATCGTAAGCGGTCGGATCGTCTTCTTCCGCCGGCTCCACCGGAATGACCGAGACGGTGATGGTCGCTGCTGGATCCGTTTTATGTTTCTTCCGCTTCTTGTCTCTCACTGGCTCTTGACTGACCGGAATGGTGGCCACTTCCGGCGTCAACTGACCCCTCCTCCGCCTCCTTGGACATCTAAAAACAAGAGATAAAAAATCCTTCATCAAAAATAGAATCCTTGTGATCGAATCCAGCAAGGGGGGAGGAGTAACACACACAAAACGTCGCATTGACGACATTTTCCATCCAAACAAGCGATGAATAACGTTCAGTCAACAGGCGCATAAACATTAAACAAGCTGTCGCAAGGAGCGCTGAGCCGACGATTGTTAGGAGCCATAAATCTCCTAAATACCAACACACAAAAAAAAAGAACGAAACGGGCCACAACACGTCACGCCCACGCTCTCCCGTTAACTTATCCAAACAAATATAGACGGGCAAAAAAGTGTGTCTGCCGGACTGGGCCGGGGGGGACAGTCAAAGTAATGTGCCAAACCCATTAGGAGCAGAGGCAACGCCCCCCTGATCATGTGGGATATTTCCCTTATATGAAATGTCAAAAATCAACAACAACAACTCACTTGCACATTTTCTTATAAGTGAATTTAAATGATGTCGCCAGGATTTCACCCACGTTGGCCATGTAGAGCAACATGAGCGGGATGCCCACCATGGCGTAAATCACCGTCTATACAAAAACACAATCAAAGTTAATTCAACAATTTGGTGTAATTAATTATAAATCAAAATTACTTACGGCGAATTTACCCCCGGCAGTTCTCGGCGTCAAGTTGCCGTAACCTGAAACAACAAAAACAACACGTCGAGTGATGAGCAAAGTTAATTATTGGCGTTGTCCAACAACAACAACAACAACAACAGAATTCCCGTCCCGCCATTGACTGGCCTATTTTTTATTGCCGGGACAGCGGCCGCCGCTGCCGCCAGTCCTTAAATAAACTTTCATCCCTGCCCATAACATCTCCTCTCTCAGAGAGACGGGCCAGCAGACACACACGGGCCGGACTGAAAATAGATTTTTCTCTCCTCTCTCCGGTTTATAAAGGCGACCCAAGAAATAGAAAATGTCGACGATGGTAATTTGATGGGAGAATCTATGGGGACTGCTGCTTTTCTGTCTGATCCATACGTCGTTGCTGGATCCTGGGCGAGAGAGAAAATCAATCGATGGCCGAGTCAATCCGTAAAAAAAAAGAAATTGCCAATAGATTCTTCCGACTCTGCCAAATAAGAAAGTTGCTCGTTGGTGGTGAATATCGACTGTGTTTCGCGCTGATCCCGCTGGATTCGGCGCATCCTTTACGTGCGGGGAATGGGGATCTAAACAAGAGCTGAAAGAACTGCCTGGCCAGCCGCTCATTTTGACAGCATTTTTATATCGTGCAGATCCGGCGAGATGTAACAATAACACGGACACAACTTTATTTCCAGTTTCTCCTGAGCAAAGTTTGTTGCCCGTCTCTTTTCTCTCTGGCCGACGCCCACGCCACCGTCTGTACACACTGAGACGGACGGACGGACAAAAGTTGATAAACGGACGAGGGGGTAAAAAAGAAAAGGCTCTTGATGGGCGTTTCCACTTGACGCCCGAGACGGAACTCCTTTGGCCGAGCGGCAATCAGCGGCGAAAAATGTTGCACAGACACACAAACTTTTTATCTTTTCACATGTCATTTATCCGCCGGCGGCGGTGGCCTAACAAACTTGGCGACGCTCCCAACTTAACAAAATCAACTTTGATTCCAAATGAACTCTCCTTCATTCAACTCGTTAGGCACCCCATTCACTTTGCTGGCGCTCAATTTATTTATTTTCTGCTGCTGGACATTGTTTTCGCCCGTTTGTTTGCCCGGCAGAAAAAATTAAGCGACGACATGACAAGAAAATGTGTTCCATGATCTTATAATGAAAAGAAATAAAAAAGGGGTTGACGTTGTTACCGATGGTCGTGTAAATGGTGATGCAATACATCAAAGCCGCCGGAATGGTCCAGCGCATCAACAAGGGATTCTCGTCGGTGCCGTCGTAACCGCGCCGGATGTGACGCACCATTTGCGCTTGATACCTTTATTTTTTTCCCAATAATTTAAAAAAAAAGTTACGTAAATCAAAAAGTTTTTGTTAAGGATTTTGTTATTACTCGAAAACGGTGCGATTGACGTCCTGTCGCCATTGGTCGTAATTCAGGACATTGAGGTGATGGGTAACTGTCAAACCAAAATTCAGAAAAATTAATGGGAAATTCTCTTTTTTATTGATGGAAAGAAACGGGATTTTACTGTTCCACAAGTAGTCGACGCAGGATCGACGGCGAGTAATGACTTGCTGTGTCAGTGGATGCTGGGCTTCCGCCTCCAGGGCGATAAACATGAAGGCGCCGACGATTGTATAACCGACAATAAGTCCACAAACTCCAATCTAATCATCTCCAACAAATCACGCCGATTATCATTATTATTTCCTATTCTTCCATCGACCACCCACAAAAAATGTGTAATAATTGGATAATTAAATTTGTACTTGAGTGAAGAAGAAGGCGGTGATTTTTCGGCAGCAGTCTTTCAATTTGTTCTTGAGAACCATAGCAGATCGGAGCCGTCGGTTCCTCCGGTGGCGGAGTTCGGCCCGCTGGCGATCCATGGCCATTTTGACGTACGTCGAATGCATGGTGGTGGTGTCCGATGGATCGGCAGCCAAACATCAATAATCCTCACCACGTAAAACTCAAATCAGAAACGCACAGACACGACGACACAAATCATCCGGGTCGAATTCAATTTTAGAAATTTGTCGGTGATGAATTCCCGAAGCAAATCACCGAGCCCATTCACCGTTTGATTTTCTGATTGGATCCGCCGTCGTCGCTCGGCGCGGTTCACGCTCCCACCGTACACCAAACAGGACTGACGGAGGAATCAAATACAGCAGAAAAAATACCTCGTGAAAGTGAAGTAGGAGCCAGTGAGGGAGGGGCGGGATAAAAAAGAAGGGGCCCCCCTTTTCTCGGGTTGGGAGTTTAATTTTACTTTCGACGTCGCATCAAAGTATTTGGCAGCCGCTCACGTTGCTTAGCGTGCCGACGTCCAAACGGGTGGGAGGGAAAAAAACCTTGACTCGATTGGCTACCTACACCCTCCCTTAGCGCACAACCCGTTGTCTTTTGGTTGGTTAGTTTCTCTCGGGTTTTGATGTTTTTATTAGTTACCAATTCTTGTTCTTCCTTTTTTCTTTTATCGACGACGAGGGAAGGGCCGCCGGGAGGAGGAATTCTGCACCCAAAAGGATAGGGACGCCAACGACGACGACGTGCCACACACTCTTAAAGGTGCACCCTATTGACGCATTTATCACACTTCATCAAGTCGCATGTCTGCGGTTTTTGGACGACCATTCGACCGTGACTCCTTGCTGGGCCGGGAACCTGAGGAATGAGACAAAAATCGTCAGACAACAAGGCGAGCAGCACCGATTCAACAGAAATCTCAGCCTCGGTGTTTTGTTGTTTTAGAATCATAAAAGCAGCAGTTTTAAATATTTGTCGATAACTTTGGTCATGCCTCAATGCCACGACTCTCGAGCTTTGGCGCATGCCCAGAATTAACATACATCAGATAAAGGGGGGGAATTCACCAATCAAAGATATGCAATCTGCTCATCCAGGGACCTGTTGAAAGATTCTACTTACATAAAGAGGAAGTCATGGGGGATGCAACACGACGTTTCGTTTGCCCTCGTTCCAAGGAGACCACGCACACCTGCCAAGCAATTTCAGCTGTATTTTTCTCAAACAATGCCTTGCTGATGTACAGGAATCCAATTATTGGAACACACAAAGTTGATTATTGGAAAAAAATTTTTTTTTTTTTTTGTTATCAAAATAAGATTGGAGTTAAGATAAGTGGGAAAGAAAAGAAAGATTCAGAATTATTGACGCTGGCTGGTGTCTCGGGATCTGTAGGGGATGCCTCTTGATTTCAGTTCCCTGATGAAGGTGTCGGGCAGACGTCCAGAAACAGAAATGGCGTAGACACCCTTGACTTTTCGATCTGAATAGTTTGCAACAGTTAACAAGTTTGGCAAAAACAATAAAAGCATTCAATAGTACTCACTGATTCTCTGCCACTTTGCCACCCAACTATCTTCCGGGCTCATCAGGGCAACCATCCTGAGAATGAAATAAATGTCTCATCAATTGTAATCGTCATACGTAAATCAAATGGTGAATTCAACACACCCATCAAAGTTGTTGCTGGTACAGTCATAAATGTTGTCCTTGTTGTTCTTCATTCGAAGAAACTCGTCGCAATTGTCACAGCCATCGAATTCAAATTGCTCAAACGTCTGCAACATCAAAACAAAGGCCATTTTAGTGCAACAGTTTTTAAGTAGACGAAAAGTTCATCATTACCTTGACGAGGGAGCAAACAAGACATGCCCTGATGTTACGAACATCTTTAGGAACGATTTCGACAGACATGTGTTACTTTAGAAGAGAAAATGTAAATGAATTCAACACTCGAAAAGTCGAAAAGAACTTTTGTGTCTGCCAAATAATTAGCATATAGGCCTGTCGTTGCAGCGTTGCCAATTTGTTGCCATAACAACCACTGGAATCAAAACAAATCGCTCTTTTATAAACCACAGTTGTTTTTTAGAAATGAGTTCGACCAAAGTGATTAGAGAACCCAACAACATTTTCGCCGAAAATATCAAACCAGATCGCATACGACACGTTGTGAATGTGACCATAGAGACCGCCAAAGAATTCCATAATTGCAACCATTTGTACGTCCGTTATGTCGTCGATGCACCTGCAGGTAGTAAAACTCCCAAATTCTCTTCCGATGACATTTCCTACATATTACATACGACGATTCATTCATTCCAGAAAATCCCAAACTGTTTTTTTTTTCTCGTCTATTATTAGATTGGATATTAGCTGAACCTAAAAACCTACACGGTGTCACCCATCAATCGCGAGCTGGAAATGATTCCAGCAACCACTTTGGACACCGCTTCACGCTCGATGTGTCAAAATCTTGGCAGCACTCGTCGTCTTCGGAGACTCCTGATCTCATTCCAACTCCTTTACTGCTCCTGGAAGTTTACGACGTCAACATGTGGAATAGACAGAAATCCGTGGGTTATGGATTCACGCACGTCCCGCTGACTCCCGGCTCCTACTCGATTGCAATTCCAACTTGGCGGCCTTACATAACAGAGACCAGTCTTCAACTTCGAGAGTATTTCTTGGGCCTGGCTCCACAAATTGAAAACATCAAGTACGCCGGAATCCCTAACGATGTAAAATAACCTCCTAATTTACTTGATCCATTGCAATTAGTTAGTTGGTTCAATTGGACCCACTTTCGTTTGATGTCATATAATTAACTTTATCTGACAGAACCATAATAATGAGTCACCGTCGGTCCTGGGACGCTTTCCATTGGGCACAGAGACGTCGGGCTCGGTCCAGGTACGCTTTGATACGATGATTCAGAGAGGCAGGAATGTGCTGGAACAGGAGCAGATCCGCGCATCCATCAACCTGCACAGGCCGTCGGCAACGAGCACCGCCGTCGAACAAGTGATTCAAACCTACCACCGGGCCAAGCAAAGATTAAAAGCTGCCCACGACGCACTTCTCGGATGAACAATATATAAATTTTGTCCGTCAACAACTGGGCGACGGGCCAACAAAGAGGAGAAGAAGGTGGCGGATTTGTATTGTGTCCAAAAATGATACACGAACGTCTTGGAAATTGTCTCCCTTTGAAGATGGCCAAATAAACTGCGTGAAATATTAGCGACGCCTCACACTCCTAAAGCGACGGTTAGGGCGCTAACGTCCCTATTACTTGCATGGTCGTTGCTGCTGTTGGAAGGTTTGCAGGCGTGGCGGAGGGCCATCTCCCAACAATTCAAAATTTGGCTGACGGTGAAGCGATGCGGCATGTGACGCAATCGATCGCTCAAACCCTGCAGCACGGTCCGGGTGAAGCCACTGACATCTAAATTAAAATAAAAAATGAACCAAATGCCACACGAGAAGCAACAACAACAACAACTTCTTCACGGTTACCGTAATCGGGTTGGCGACTGTCGCAAAAAGGAGCCGTTCGGGGGTAGTCACGAGGCACAACTATGCGCAGAGATGGAACCGAAGGCAAATACTTGTCTTCCAGTCGACAAATCAGGTGTAAATCTTGCGAGCCAAACAAATGCAATTGGTCCAAATCAACCTGCAAGTCGTTAATAATAGCAATCCAGTCACAATGGTGCAATTGTATTGTTACTGTCGAAATTCTTGGGGGCAGACCTTGAAACGAGGGTAGAGATTAGCCACTTCTCTCTCGATCGTGTACATCAATTCATCAGCCTTGTCATCGTCGGCGGAATCAAGGCGTTTCTTGGGCGCCGCCGGAGCTGCGATGTCGCAACCTATTAAGGAATTGACAGCAGGAGCGAATGTTCGCTGGAGGGTATGATTGATGTAGGGGGATCGAGCCTATTAAGAAATAAAATTCATCTTAAAATTGAATTGTACATGCGAGTGCATTTCGAGTCTATACCTGGTTGGCAATCGTTTCCAACAGAGAGAGGAGCGGAGTGGCAGCAGGTGGGTTGTCTTTGGTGTTGGAATCGTTATTTATAGTTAATTGAGAGATTTGGAAAGTTAAAATGATCGAGTTAATGTTTAATTAAAATTATATTTATTAAAATTTTACTTACTCACTGGTACGGCCACACCCAAACTTGGTACGGAAGCCACCGAAGGAGGTGCCACACTTCCGGATTCACTCTACGAAAAATTAATTCTTATAATATTTTTAAAAAAAACCAGAAATTGTGAATAATTTACCTTTTTGAAATCCATTTTCTCTAGAACGGCCTCGCATTTCAGTAGCGTATCCATCGGCATCCTTTTCGACGGGTTGGAGAGGATATCCAGCATGATTTTCATTTTGCTCAACTTCTCGGAATCCACGTCGCCAATGCGGCCGATGAGGCACGTCAGCGGCTCGATGAAACGACTCAACTGTCTCACCTTCTCCAAATACATTTGCTCCTCGGTTCCACCTCCGCCGGAGCCCATCATTCCGCCTCCCGCTCCAGTCATTCCCATTCCACCCATTCCGGCACCTTGGGGAGTGTGCAACATGCCTCCGCCTCCCGGTGTCGGAACATTCATCATGTTGGGCGATGGTGGAGGCAACAAACTGCTTAAACTTCTTTGTTGTTGCTGTTGTTGTTGGCCGCCCATTCGGGCTGCTGCAGCCGGTGAGGAGACCAACTGGACGTTACCAGGTGAATGGACATAGGCCGGAGATGGGGCACTCATGTGACTCGTCATACCCGATGACATGGGCTGTTGTTGTTGCTGCTGCATTGACTGCTGTTGTTGTTGAGCAGGTGATGGAACTCCAGGGCCGCCAACAAACTGTTGTGGCGTCGTTGGATTTTGAATCATTTCGGCCTGTTGCTTCCGTTGCTGCTGCATCAACATCTGCTGGTTGAGAATTTGTTGCTGTTGTTGAGCCTGAGCCTGGACCTGTTGTTGCTGCTGAGGGGTCATTTTGGCTGTAGCCGTAACGCCTGTAGGGCCAGCAAATCTAGGGCGTGGCATTCCACCACCCATTGGACCCATAGCTTGTTGCTGTTGATTCTGATTCAACTGGCTGATGAGGGCCGAACTTGGGTTGTTGACCACATTTCCTTGGGGTTGTTGTTGCTGTTGGTTGGGGGCACCCAGTTGTTGCATCAGAGGATTGCCAATGTTCATGTTGGGGTTGTTGTTGGGATTGAACTGGTTCATCTGCTGTTGTTGATTCAATTGTTGTTGCTGCTGCTGGTTGACACCCATCTGATTCATTTGCTGCTGGTTCATTTGTTGTTGGTTCATTTGCTGCTGTTGGTTTAGCTGTTGTTGATTCATGGCCATCTGATTCATTTGTTGGTGCTGTTGCTGATTCATTTGCTGCTGCTGTTGATTTGGGGCCATTTGATTCATCTGCTGCTGCTGCTGATTGGGTGCCATTTGATTCATTTGCTGCTGTTGATCCATTCCACCCATGTTCTGCATCATTTGTGGTCTCACATTCATGTGATTCATCATCTGAGGTTGTGAGATATTGCCTATTTTTTTCAAATAATTGTAACAAATTGTTTTCGAGATTCATAAACAAATCACAAACCTTGCTGTTGAGGATTGTTCGGTTGTACATTGCCCTGGGGCCCAGCAACTCCAACTCCAGTACCACCTTGAGCTCGGGCCTTTGCACCTTGAAAGAATCAACCCGTAATTTAATTTTTCAAATTCTATGCTAAAAATTTTTGTCTTACTCAATTCTTTGATGTGTATCAGCAGACGAGCAAGATAATTCAAATAATCTTCCTACAAGGGGAAAACGTTATCATTATGTTTCACAATTTAGTGACTCACACTTGTTTATGACAGGACAGATTAAAATATTTACTTTGTTATTGGCCCTCTGAAAAAAATGAGTTTCCATTTCACTCGCTGTCTTTGTCGTGGGATTTCCAGATTGCCGAATGGCTTCTTCACTGCAGAAGAAAAAACAAGCACGTTATTACCAAATAGAAAATGAATTCCCATTTTTCGGTTTGCAGCAATATCTTTACATTCTGGCAGCAACATTTTGACGAAACCCGGGACTTTTCCAATCATCTGAAGCCATTAATTATGTGTTTGCTGAAAACGACGATTGCTCAACTTGCAGACTCAAACTCAAACAAACTAATCGTTGACGTAAAAAGTTTACTCATTTGTACAGCAGGGGGCACCACCATTACGTGAGTCATTGTGGCGGTCATTTCGAAAACCCATTTAAACTAAAAAACCAAATCAAAATCAAATAACATATCCGAATTCTGAATTCCCATCGATTGGCTATCAATTAATTCTTGTGGTTGCTAGAAAAGGTTTGGGTGAGTTAGTGGCTCAATTAATCAAACAGTTTCTCTGTTTTTATCTCGACAGTGGCTGGCAAATTCACCAACAAATCTGAATTACGATCATTTTAACTGATTTCGCAATTGCTTCCACCAACTTCTTCTAAAAATGTTATTACGTGAGTATTCAGCTGACCCCACTCTTGATGAAAGGATCCCACGAACCAAGACAATTCCTTGTCTTTAAAGAAAAGGATCGTTTCCCGGTAAGCGATGAAAGGGCTCTTTGACTGGCCAACGCTTCACTTTGATTCGATTGAAGTGGGAAAAGAGCTGGTCAACAAAAGTTTGAACGAGCGGACCATAACTATTGTGCATGGAGATTCATCCCCTACCTATATTACTCTAGTTGAAGCTTAATTATCATCACGTAATATTAAAAATGAACAGCAAAAGAATCAGAGCGTACACGTCAATATAAAGGAATGGACCCGCCCATTGAAATTCATGAAAGAAAAAGTCACAGAGCTGTGATGAGACTGTGAGGCCCAGTTTTATTATTAGAATTTGGCGGTGGTGGTGGTGGGGGGAGAAGCGCTAGAGGAGCTCTCCCAAAAGTCTTAAATTAGTTTAGAACTTTGCATTCATCCACACGGTTGCGCCTGCCGCGCGTCTTCTTGTCTAGTCCGTTCACTCTCCCCGCCTTGACTCAACGCCGTGCGTGTTGCAAATGCTCAATCCTCTCGACAACAATGGCGTCTTCTATTCATTCGTGTTTACTTGTCGCCATCACAATATTGACATTGGCTTTTAAAACGACATTGGCTCTGCCGGAAGTGATTCGAATTGGTGAGTCGACAAATGTTTAGAGTCTACAAATTTCAATTGAATTGACTATAATGTCCAAAAATCAGGAGGATTGTTTGATAGCTCCGATCCTATGCCAGAATCCGCCTTCCGGCAGGCCCTGGATCGCATCAACGAAAATGGCCGATTTCTACCCAAATCGAATTTGGTTTCTTTAAGTGAACGTCTACCGCCCAACGATTCCCATTTCGCCTCGAGAAGAGGTACCAGTCTTAACATTTATTTAATTGTGTTAAAATTTAAATTTTTATCCCAAATTTCTTGCAGTGTGTCAGATGCTCCGCAACGGATTGGCGGCTGTTCTTGGCCCATCGTCATCGTCGACTTCGTCTCACATCCAGTCCATTTGCGATGCCTTGGAAATTCCACACGTCAACACGGGCTGTCAATCGAGACTCCGCCGGACCCACTACGCCATCAATTTGCATCCGCACCCAACGGCTTTAGGGCAGGCGTACGTGGACGTCATCCGCACCTGGGAATGGACCGCCTTCACCATTCTTTACGAGGAGGAGGAAGCCATGGTGAGACTCCAGCACTTGCTCAAAGTCTCAACCACTTCCGGCTACAAAATCAACGTGCGCAAATTGCCTCAAACGGATAATTACCGGTAAGTCATTTAAAATTTAATGCTTTTAAAATTATAATGATAAGGAATTATATATCTGGACGTGATGGACACAGGCCACTTTTGAAAGAAATCGATGGCAAAGGTGAACGACAAATTGTGTTGGATTGTTCGGCCGAAACCTTGGCCGTCGTTTTGAAACAGGCCCAGCAAGTCGGTCTGATCACATCGTCCTATTCCTTCTTCATCACATCTTTGGTATTATTATTCAATCACCCGGTAACTTAATCAAGATGAATCTCGTGACATGAATGAATGAAACAGGATCTGCACACACTGGATTTGGAGGATTACAAGTACAGCGGTACCAACATCACCGGACTGCGATTGGTCGATCTCAACAAAATCAAAGCCGCTAATTTGACCAAGGCGTACAGCAGTACCAGTCGCTATTACAATCCCGCTGTCATGAACCCAAACGCAACTACTTTTACCGTACTGTATACATTTAATTGGACGAAACGTCTAAATTTCCTAATCATCTATTTATGAATTATAGACGGAAACGGCGTTGACTTACGATGCGGTGCACATGATCGCCAAAGCGCTGGGCGAATTGGATCGCAGTCAGGACGTTCGTGTCAAACCTTTGAATTGCGACGGCACCGACACTTGGATTCACGGCAACAGTCTCATCAATTACATGACCCTGGTAATATTACAAAGTGTAATAAATAACTGAATCAAATAAAACACGACTCTATAAATGATGTCCATGTGGCCAGGTGGAAATGGAAGGTCTGACGGGCTTCATCAAATTCGACACGCAAGGCTATCGGACCTTCTTTCATCTGAACATTTTGGAATTGACGCCGGAAGGATTGACGTCCGTCAGCTCGTGGAATCCCATCGACGGCGCCAACATCACCCGGCCCACCGCCACGGAGGCCACGCCCCTTTTGGCCGATAGTCTCGTCAATAAAACGCTCATTGTTTCGTCCAAACTGGTACGGGGCTATAATCGAATGATGATTGAATTGTGATATTGACCTCGTCTATTATATTAAATTGCAGAGCGATCCTTATTTCATGTTGAAAGAATCGTCCAAGATGTTGGCGGGCAACGATCGGTTCGAAGGATTCGTGGTGGACGTCATCGACGAAGTGTCGAAACTCTCGGGCTTCAAGTACACGCTGCAGATCGTGGCCGATTCCAACTACGGATCACTCAATCCGGAAACGGGTGAATGGAACGGAGTCATCCGCGAATTGCAGGATGAGGTTCTTTTTCTTTTTTTTTTAAATATTCAAGTTTCATTCAATTTCCAATTGCTACTAGATTAGGCTACTAATAATAATAAGGCGCCTCTTTGATTGCTGATTTGATGGTTACAATATTCCAATTGTCTAATATAGAAAGCGGATTTGGGTATCGCCGATTTGAGCATCACCTACGACCGGGAACAGGCCGTCGACTTTTCCCTGCCCTTTATGAATACCGGTAATATCATATTCTCAAATTGAATTTTAAAATCAGACATCTAATTCAATCGTAACGACAGGCATTAGCATTTTGTACAAGAAGCCGCAGAAGCAGCCGCCCAGTTTGTTCTCGTTCTTATCGCCGTTCTCCGTCGAGGTCTGGATTTACATGTGCGCAGCTTACGTCGGCATTTCCCTATCGCTTTTCATTCTGGCCAGGTAATAATAAATCAACATTTGATAGTAATGGCGGTATTTTTAAAATTGAAATTCCTTCGGCTCGACATTAGGCTGACGCCACTCGAGTGGGTCAATCCCCACCCGTGCGATCCCAATCCAAAGGAATTGGAAAACAATTTCAATTTCCTCAACAGCACCTGGTTCACCATCGGCTCTCTCATGCAGCAAGGTTGCGATTTAGCCCCAAAGTAATTAATAATCAGACATCCATGTTTATTTTATTGATTTAAATTTTTGTAATTTTGAAAGAGCCACATCGACTCGAATGGTGGCCGGCATTTGGTGGTTCTTCACGATGATCATCATCTCTTCGTACACGGCCAATTTGGCCGCTTTCCTCACCATCGAACGGGTCGAGTCGCCCATCTCGTCCGTCGACGATTTGGCCAAACAGACGAAAATCAAATACGGACTGGTCGGATCCGGATCAACCGGAGCCTTCTTCAGGGTCATCCTTCTATATTACTTAATTATTATATTATATAATCGATTTCAATACATTTTTTAAAACAGGACGCCAAGATCGCCAACTACCAGCGGATGTGGCAGTTTATGGAAGCCATCAATCGCTCGTCGACGCCCAGCAATCCCGGCCCGTTCACCAAGAGCAACATGGAAGGTGTCAAACGCGTGCAGGACTCGAAGGGTCTCTACGCTTTCCTGATGGAATCGTCGACCATCGAATTCTTCACAGAGAGGATCTGCGATTTGACCCAAGTCGGTGGCATGATCGACTCCAAAGGCTACGGCATCGCCATGAAAACAGGTGAACTAGACATTACCCAATTGTTATGTAACATCATCCTAATTTGCCTAATATTCCAACGGATACTATCAGGATCGCCGTACAGGGCGGCCATCAGTCAGGCCATCCTCAAACTGCAGGAAACCAATCGGCTCCTGATCCTCAAGAGTCGATGGTGGAAGGAAAAACGAGGAGGCGGGGCTTGCAAAGTGAGTCAAATCTACATATTCAAATCAAGTTAATTGAATCAAATGAAAAATTGGAAATATAAAAAAAGGACGAAGGTGGCGGGAGCTCGGCGGCCAGCGAACTGGGATTGGCCAACGTCGGCGGAGTCTTTGTGGTTTTGGTGGGCGGCCTCCTGATTGCCGCCTTCATCAGTTTGTGCGAATTCGCCTGGGAGGCTCGTCAAGTCGTCAATGAGCAAGGCGGAAGCTTCTGGAAGGGAATGCTGCGCGAATTCCGCTCCGCCATCCGCACGACCGGAAATAGCAAGCCCGTCAAACGCCGTTACGGCTCTTCCGTTCCTCGCAGCGAGTCGAAACTTTGAATTGCTTCAAATTCTTTGTTATCGACTGCTAATATGAGACGCCCAATAATTTCTTCTATTCTTCATTTCATCTATAATTAAATAATATGTCGAGATTGGATTTTGATTATTCGCATGCTGATGGGCGGCGGATGTGTGGAATGTTCGCTTATTATAAATTTGTTAACGCACATTCTTTCGGTAGTTTTCTATTAATCGTGTATTTGAATTATTAACTTTGTGTGAAATGAAATAAATTAAACTAAGAAAAAGTGTTTCAAATTTTTAGACGGCCCAGTGACTCGCCATTGTGCAGGTTGTAGAGATGAAGGGGTAGCAGCGGCCATCCCTTTTGGCGGAGACTATCCTGGACTCGTTTGATGGACCCCAGCATCTGGGAGTATTGCCCAGGAGTCAGCGGGATCCTTACGTGAAAATCAATAAGACTTTCGCCCCAATTAAAAACGATCAATTTAATGGAGTAAATTACCTGGGTTTCACGGAGCGCTTGCGGTCGGAGCGATTCTTGTGTTTGAGGGTGCAGCGCATCCGCTCAGGATCGACAGGATCGATTGAAAAATTGATGGCCCGTAAAAGCCGATTCAGTTCGGTCTCGGTGTCTTGCAGGAGCAGTTCGTAGAAGATGACGGTCCCGTTTCGGATGTTGTGAATCCAGCGGATCGCATGCTCCGCCCATTCTTTGGACACGTATTGAAAGTGATCCTCCCACTCTGGGCCAGTCAAAAGATCTGGCGAAACGATTCCTTTTTGATCGTTGCCACTCCACAGGAAGTGGACAAAGGTGAACAAAGCGTCGAATGGATTCCGGATGAGGAGGATCCCACGGTTTTCGTAGGGTCCCGCCGTCCCCACGAATGGATAAGTCTCCGGGTATCCGTGATCTTTAATCAGGATCGTGCAACCACAATCTGTGTCTGCTTGGTTGCCATGGTGATTCCCTTTTAAATATTAACAATTGATTATTAGTCTATACTATCCGATTTTATTATTAAGGAAATAAATCCTACCGTCTAAAATGTTGGGTTCGTCGGGTCCGTAGACGGTCCCCGTGTATATCCTTTGAATTACAATTTAAAAAATTAATTATTAATTAAAATTGAAATAGATTTTTCGTTTGAAGATGTATACTACTAACCCCGTTGCACCTTCGATGAGCTGACGAGTCCACGTCACTCCACTTCCGGGGAATGAAGTTAACGCCCATTTCGGACGGCTTTTATTCTTGGCAAACTATCAACAACACAAATTCAATACTTATAATCAAAATA
Source organism: Daphnia pulex (assembly GCF_021134715.1). Classification (NCBI taxonomy): domain Eukaryota; kingdom Metazoa; phylum Arthropoda; class Branchiopoda; order Diplostraca; family Daphniidae; genus Daphnia; species Daphnia pulex. Next base: position 11,917,519 of record NC_060023.1, on the reverse strand, counting down.
TAGGATTGCAAGGATTTCCTTACCTGGACGGGAAAATGTTGGCATGTCGGATCGCCAATCCAAGGATAACTCACTTGTCTGTCGACCAACTGTTTGCTGCTGGGTTGTGACGTTGTTGTTTGATTGTGATTTGAAGTTTGATTTTGTCCTGAATCGACGACGACGCTGATCGAGTTGATGTTGGTCGAGCGGAATGTCATCACCATCGTCAGCGAAAGACCAAACAGCAAAACGCACCAAAAGTAAAAATGTTGACACTGGAGCGCCAGCATTTTATCCGCGCTGGATATTATTGCGTGTTTCTGTTTTTGTTGAAATCAGACTGAGAAATAAAATGCGACCAACAGCAGACTCTGCGAGTGTTCCACGTAGACAGACGTCCAGTATAACATTTACTTAAAAAAGTCCTATTTTTTTATTTTGGTAGTTAGAGTCTATGGGAGTCGGACGACGTGGTGGCCGCGAGGCTTTGGATGTGACAGGCAAATGCTGTTACCGCCTATAGACATCATCGGACATCACATTTCTTGTGGGATGAATATACAAGCGCGTTAACACATGTACCAGACGAATTCTATTAGTTACGTAACAAGTCGAGACTTTTTTTCAATTTGTTTGAGAATTGAGATGACGTGTGATGAGAAATTAAATTAAATCGAGTCGTCATTAGAATTATACACTGAAACAAGTCCCTCAGTTTACTCGAAAAGAGCCTATTTCGGTCGATTTTGGTGTTGTGCATGAAAACGAAAAGTTATGCAACCCACACGGCCCATCTGATTTATGTTGTCATTTGGTGGGTCTGTCTCTTGTCTGAAGGCCATGCCTGATGCAGTACCCCAAAATAGAATATTATAAAATACCCTAGACGCCTTGGGCTATGTTGTGATGTACTGAAATGAGATTTCCTTCAACAAATGACGGATGACGGAACGGTTCACGTAATAACTTATTCAGTTTATTTAATCCATTTCAGAGTTCAGACCGACTGTGGATGAGATTAGGAGGGAAATTCTTTTGGGATGGAAATCAACGTTTAAAAATACAAGATTTTTATTGAGGTTGACCGCGGGTCCGCATATGTACGGTGTTGTTGTGTACTCATTGACGCATTCTAAAAATAATTCAATTTTTTAATGAAATAGCAAAATTTACAAGCAGCTTTTGGCGTTCAAATCAAAATAAAACCACCCATAATCAGCCAACGCACCCAATAGAATATCGTCACTCGTTAACTAATCACCGAAAGGAATTCAATTTGAATGTTGAAGGTCCACTATGAAAAATTCTAGGAATCCATAGGTGTATTGAGACATTTACAATTCCCCCATGGTCTTTTGCGATACGTAAAACAGAGAGAACATTGATGCTAGTTATTAGACATTTCGAAATCCTGATAAGGGAATATAGATACTACTACAAGAATAAGCACTTGCAACACAATAGGGAAAGCTATAACGTGTTGTCTTTTGTTCTTATCGCGGTGAACGAGAGATAACAATTTAAGTTTCAATTTGGTGGTACGTCGGATCATACCACAGCAGTTGCGGGTGACAACGCCGCTGGGCAGCAATAGAAAATGATCAAACCTGCCAAGTTATTCAACGCCCGAAATTTATTTTTAGGATTTGCCCTTTTCGCGTTGGCTTTTTTGATTTTCTTTTGGCAATTTGTTGGACTATCACCACCTCAGAATGTGTCATCTGTGAATTCAATTAAAACTGAAACCGTCCAGCCGTCAACGGTCATCGATGCAGTGACGGAAGTGATCCAGCAAACAACGACAGAGAAAATCACGTCACAGCGCAATTGCAACCGGACGTTCAATGCTGTGGCTGTTGGCAATAATTCAACAACTTCGTCAGGGTTGCTGACACCCGGGCCATTCCGGTGGTGCAGTGCGGATTCATCGGCACGCGGAGCCCACCAGAAAGTCATCAGTTATTCCTTGTTCGGCACTGGCCAGAAGGAAAACGTTTCCGTGTCGGATCGTTTCGTCAAATTGTTGAGAAACATTTCAGTGACAGCGGAGAAATCCTACCCGGGCTGGATTGTCCGCATTTACCACAATTTCCGCAATCAAAGTGAAAACCCAGATGAAAAGTCCGTTTTCAACCAGCTGTCTGAACTGAGATGCCAATTCCATCACGTCGACTTGTGCAGTCTAACGGAGATGATTGCCAGTCTCACAGTCTCGTCGCTGACACCCATCGATCCCGATCTCCTGCGAGGCCTCAACGGCCGAATGTTCCGCTATTTAGTCATGCTCGATCCCAACGTGGACTTGTTTATTTCCAGGGATATCGACAGCGTCATCTGGCAGCGGGAAGTCGACGCTGTTAACCAGTGGCTCAAGTCCAACTTCACTTTCCATCTGATGAGGGACCACAAATTCCACAGTGCCACCATTTTGGCAGGTGTTAATTTGGGCACTAATCACATTATTGACATCAGAAATCAGCTCGACTCGGTCAATTTAGAAACCGACTATATTTATTATAGGAATGTGGGGAGTGAAACTTGACCAACGCCGAGATCTCGTCCAAGGATTGACGAGAGCCATGATATTGGCCGGCCAAAACCAACAGAAAAGCACCGATCAAGATTTGCTGGACACGATCCTCTGGCCTTCAGCTCAATACGACGTGGTTAGCTACATTATCTTTTTTAAGCTTTTTAAAATAAGTGGACATTATTGATTTGAATAATACATCAGATGGCTCACGACAGCTACCACTGTCGAAACGGTAAACTCAACAACAAGTCGCCCATCAAAGTGTTGCCGTTCCCCACTAGACGCAACTGCAGTTGCTATGTGGGCGGAATCGGTGGTACACTCAAACCTGAAAAATGTCCGGAAGCATGTCGACCGCCAGATCACAAGGACTGGGAATACTGTTAATTCTATAGGCTACTCAGTCGTATTATATAATATTTAAGGAGATTTGAAGAAATAATACAATAAAATGAGATTTCAATTCACATAAATTACTTGACTTTCCTTTCTTTTTTGAAAGAAAACTATTAATCAGGTGCGATCCTACTGATGCTAAATACGAAATCAATTAAATAATATTTTCAAAAATGTTGTTCACGAAATTTGTCTACTGTTTTTTCAGGTTGTAAAGGCGCAGGGGCAGTAACGGCCATCCTTTTTGGCGGAGACTGTCCTGGACTCTTTCGATGGACGCCACCAACTTGGAATATTGCCCAGGAGTCAGCGGGATCCTATAATAATGAAATCAATTTAGACATCAGTGCACGTCCCAAATAATAATATGTGTGCGACACTTTTTAATATTTACGTTGGCTTTTTGGAACGTTTGCGGTCGGAGCGATCCTTATGTTTGAGGGTGCAGCGCATCCGTTCAGGATCGACAGGATCGGTCAAGTTGACGGCCCGCAAGAGCCGATTCAGTTCGGCCTCGGTGTCTTTCAGGAGCAGTTCGTAGAAGATGACGGTCCCGTTTTGAATGTTTTGTATCCAACGTATGGCGTGATCCGCCCAGGCGTACGTCACGTAATTGACGTAATGGTTCCAGGCAGGACCCTTGAAAGTCATTGGCGACACCGTCCCCTTTTGATCATCTCCGGCCATTATGTAGTGACCGAACGTGAACAAAGCGTCAATGGGATTGCGGAGGAGAAGGATCGCTCGCTTTTCGTACTCTTCTCTCCGCACCGCATTCATCTGTGATGGCCACACAATTTTTTAGTCTGACCATTTCTAATTTGCTCTCTAAATAATTAATACCTACCGAAGTGTTGCTGATTTCTTCAAGGTATGCGGGGAGGTTATCCACCTCGGTGCCGTCGTGGTCTTTAATGAGGATCGTGCAGCCGCAATTGAAATCCGCTTCATTACCGTGGTGTCCTCCTTCACGCAGAATTAAATTTCTAGATTTATTATTTACGCGCCATTAAATTTGAAAAAATGTTAATCGCCACCTGTTGCCACGATCGGAGGCTCCGTGGCTCCGTAGACGGTCCCCGTGTATATTCTTTGATTATATATTACAATAAAAAAAAAATTAATTATAATTTAAAATTGAAATAGATTTATTTGTTTTAGGATAAATACTATACTCACCCCGTTGCACCTTCAATGAGCTGACGAATCCACGTCACTCCACTTCCGGGGAAAGAAGTTAACGCCCATTTCCGACGGCTCTTATTTTTGGCAAACTGAATACCAACACAAATCAAATTGAATAAATGATTGAACTGTAATACGTTGGGCTACTATTAGGGACCTAACACATACTAGAACGGGTAAATGTTGACAGTAGGGATCGCCAATCCAAGGATAATTCGCTTTAGCCCATTCAGGCTGGTGATTTAATTGAACTTGCTTGTCTGTGATGCTGTCACTGTCCTTGTGTGAAATTGTCGATTTAATTCCGGCTTTAATCGAATAGTGAAATGAAATTAAAAACAATCCCGTCGTCAGAGCGGTGACGTAGAAATCTTGACATCGGAATGCCTGCATCATTCCGAAATTGATGGACGCACCGCGAATGGATTGCAACTGTGGAGGCTTTCGCAGTCCATCTGCAACTGGGAGATGGACGGAATGCAATGCTAGGCTTAAATACACGAAGCAAACTCAAGGCTCGAGGGCCTTGAATTACAGTAGTTATTGTATAGCCGCGCGTGTATACCGTCGAATGTCACTGGTGAAACAAAAACGCTCTCGATTATCTTCAAACTTGATAAAGCTAATAATAATCAACTTAATAGGATTAGCCTCCTTTTCGTATATAAGAGAAATATAGTAGAGATAGTAGAGTATAATGAAACTGTCTTAAACAATAACCATCAATAGAGCAGGTATATGTTTATATAATAACGGATGCGCTGGATATCTTGACCTTCCTCAAGGACCGTTGGCTTCCCCCTCTTCGGAGTGAATGAACCCCGAAAGCGATGGTCGGATAATAAATATCAGATCAAACAGATATAATAATAATATAGGAAGGTGACACTGTGTCATCGGCTCTTATATAGTATCCACAGAACTTTCTATTATATGTAGACAGTCTCTCTAGCTATGCTTTCAGCGTGCATTGTCGGAAAGTATACCGGCGTGTGCATAGCCTCCTTCTTTTTTATAAAAATAGGGGACTCAGCGCTTATATACTCCAGCAATATTTGGTGACTGTATTATATTTCTCACAGGATTTTAGTTAGGGAAATAGATGATGACCTTTACATAATGCTTACCAGAAAGAAAGTTAACCCAAACCCTAGAGGTTGGATGGAAAAATGGTTCCCGTCTATTCTAGATCTGCATTGTCGCTACTCCTCATCATCGCTTGTGGCACCTATTTGATTTACTTCACTCACCAGACCTCCCATTGGGTAATAATTTCACGACACAATCTGCTGTTCTAAACATTAAGTGGATATTTTATTCTGATTTGTTATTCAGACCGAACTACAAATTTCAAACAGAACGAAACAAATGGAAAAACAATTGCTGACGATACGAACTAATTCTCCGGAGCACATCACCAACATTTCACTAATCGAAAAACAAATTGCAGAAACGAATTTGACTATCGATCGCGAGTTTTTCGATTACCTGGCCAATCATTTACGCGACACTCCTTATCCCGGAGTGGACAACTACACCCGCTACACCGTGGCTCGATTGGGATTGGCTCCTTTGGTTGGTGTGGAGCCGCTGATTCCCGAATTTGGTCCCGTCATCAACGACGTCCTCTCATTCACATTTCCCATCTCCATTCCACCGTGTCAGGATCACTTTATCGCCAATCAAACTATTGTCTTACTTGTGAATTCAGCCCCAGGTAATTTCGACAGGCGTAAAATCATTCGACAGACGTGGAAAAATCATTTAAAAGCCCCGCACATTGAAGCGGATCTAATTGGAATTGCTGGATTCGCTTTCGTTTTGGCTCTGACGGACAACAACGTGACGCAAAACCAAATTGAAGAAGAAGCCAACACTCACGGGGATATTATTCAAATCGGAATTTCAGATTTTTACCGAAATTTGTCCCTCAAAGTGGCCGGTCTGTTCTACTGGCTGTACAAATACTGCGCCAAAGTGGATTTCGTTGCCAAATTGGACGACGATGTCTACGTCAACGTGCGCAATTTAGCCCATTTCGTTCAAACTTACCGCCAATCCAATCGAAGTATGTTTGGCTCGGCAGCTGGAAACTTGTGGCCAGCTCGAGGTAAATCGCTTTATATAATACGCGCATATTTGAATTAATAATTCTATTGTAATCAGATGGTAAATGGAACATGACTTTTGAAGATTGGCCGTGGAATGAATATCCTCCGTATTTCCTGGGACCGGCTGTGCTGTTTCCCGGCAGCACCATTCTCCCGCTATTGGCAGCTCTGCAAACGACGCCCATGATGCCCATAGACGACGTTTACTACTCCGGAATGTGCACGGAAAAAGCTGGAGTCGGGCTCCGCTTTTCTTCCAATTCAACCAGGTGAGTTGTTATCGTATCACATCAATTCATTTTCCCTATTAAAATAAATAAATCCAATGATGGAATAACAGTGTCTTCACGATGGGAATGCCCAGTGTCCCATCTGCCTGCGGGTTACGTCGTTTTATCGCCTGGATGACCGTGTCACAAAATCACATGAATCATTCTCATCTAGCCACCGAGGATTTCTACACCAATGTCACCCAGTGCGTCGTCGTCACCGACGAGTCTAATGGAATCAACAGCACCGTTGACTATTCCGAGCCAGTCGATTTTTATTTCACTCTGAATTAATTACATTATATAATATGTCGAAACAGACTATGATGAGATTGAATGAGTTAATTCTTTTCCAACAACCGGAACTGGCACAGTATAATCAAGTAAGTCAACGAAGTACCGATCAACTGCGACGACAAATTCAAATTTATTATTAATTTGCGGCGGTGTCATAGCTTTTTTGGATGTGATATAATACCTTGGGGATCAGAGATAAATTCAAGTCGCCGAATTCCATCGCCGTAATACGGGGAAGGGAAAGTGACACTTGGGTCGTCAAAACGTTCACCTGTTAAAACAATTGATATGCAGTGCCATTAATATAATTACAAACAAAAGCTTATTATTAGCTAGGTCACACCTGTTCTTGAAGATGAGAGTCGCATAGATTGACTTTCTTTAGAAGCTTACCCATGCTGATTGCCTTTTTAAAAAGGTGTGAAATTAAACATTCCTATAACCAGCAATAAAAATAAATGTAGGTATAGTATACCTCTCGGCGGATGTAATTCGGAATTCCGGTGATGATTAGAAAATGTAAAAGATGCTGGGCCACTTGGACAACGCTGATGATCAGCATGGCCCAACTAGGATATAATAGCAATGCCGAATTAAAATGAACTTCATCAGCAACGTAAAACAGAGCGGCGATGAAGCCGATAAAGATGTAAGACACCCAAATGAGTAAAACAGGACCGAGACAATCGTTGATTCCATCCACAGTGTCGCACAATAATATGTAAAGCTGTTTCCACTTGACTATCATTAGATGAAAACCGTCGTTTAACGAAGCTTCATCATCATTGCTTTTGGTATTAGTCGTCGGCAAATTTTTGTTAATTAGTTTTTGGCCGAAGCTGCGGAATGCCATGGCCACCGTCCAGCCAATCAAGGCAAACAGCAACAGACCGGCCAAGGCGTAAAATAGAAATATGTTTCCAAAGCAGCCGAATAATAAATCGTGGAGCAGTTGCCCGTCAACACTATTCAGTTCCATAAAGCTAAAGGACAGGCCTACGTAGAACGATATTTCCTAATAAGAAGAAAAACAGCATCAACTTTGAGCGCCTTATTGATTTAACTGATGTTCAAATGCTGCTGTGATTGAATATAAATACCAAGAAAATGATGAAAAGACCAGCGATGGTGAGGCGACGAATGGTCTTGTTCAAGTCTGGAAACTCTTGCAATATCTGCTGGACATTGTCCAAGAGACATTTCCATTTCGGTTGACGAGAAAGAATGAAGAGGCAGGTGTGAATTCCAATAACGAGGGAACCATAGTTGACGTAATCCATGATGAGATTCCACGACATCGTAGTGGATTTCGTGATTGGCAAATGATCCCCATCCATTGACGATAGAAATAACACAGTTGCGTTTTCATCTCCAGTGAGCTGATTTCTAGTCAGAATTGCATTGTAAATGTTGCAGATTCCATTCGACAGCAGCAAAAACAGTCCGAGTGACCAGGACAGGTAACGATAAGACTTGGATGATTTATTCAGGATTGCAGGATCGAGTTCGACGCCCAAGAAACGTAGACAAACGATCAAAGGTTGAAATGGCACCAACGGGTTGTTTTCATGCGCCTCATCGTCAACAGCAGCAGGATCGCCATTGTTCAATTCCACAGTCCAAGCCGGAAAACACGGAGGCAAAGATTCGTCCGTCCTAACCGACACCATGGCTCCCATCAACTGAATGTCAAAGGCGTTTCATTTATATATAACACGCACAACATGTCATTTTTATTCTGTTTCTTTCCCATTTGACAAAGGTCAAATGGCCTATATTGAAATGTTTCTGGTGTAGTAGCTACGTCCTGAATCGATGAGTTGATAATTAATTCGAATATGTACAGGATGCACTTTGAGTAATTGCTTTATAATATCTCCTCAGTATGAGTGACATTTTCGGATATTCATAATTTATCTTAACAAAGGAGACTGCAAAGAAAAAATTCGTGTTTGCTCATAACAATTTATCTAAACAATAAGCAGCAATTGAATAACAGAAATGACATTTTTATGAAATGGGTCCAAAATGGGAGTAGTGCTTCTTTTGCGATGGATCAGTTACTGTTAAGAGGTATACGCCCATCAGTTGTTGTTACTGCTCTGATGACTGGAACTGACACAATATTATCAAATAAGTCAAAGAAGTACCAATCACATGTAATGAATTTGAATTTGAACGATCATTTTTAAAGTGAGTCAATGTATTTCAGTCATGGAAAACATTTAACTGGAATTTATTTGCCGATAAAGACAGTAGATAATAAGAACGTAGGTATAACAATTATCGGACCTTTCGTTGTCTTGGCTCAGTGAATATTTCACATGATAAACCAATCAATCACAAATGATTGATTTATACACTGACGGCAACAAATATATCGACAAATTGTTGCTACAATATGTTAGAGGTGGGGAGGGGTTGACACTATTAGAGATGATTAGAAGGTGGGGTCTGAAAAATTGGAATTGACAAAAAGAAAAATATTAAAATGAAGGGGGAGTTTTTTTTAGAAACTATCGAAATATTTTTCAAAATGTAGTTTTATAGCGGTTTGTTACAATAGAGGGAGGGTGGGTTTAAAAATCACATTACTTTGTCCAAGGTCGTTCAAAACGGCCTCCAACGGAATTCTACCTGTGGCTTCGATAGCGAAATCCGGCGGATTTGATCCGCACACGGAACAAACCAAAAGTGAGTTTGGAGACCGTGGTTAAACTTTATTCCTCTGATGACTGGAACTGACACAGAATTATCAAATAAGTCAACGTAGTACCGATCAGCTAAAACGAATTTTAAAATTCAACAATTATTATTTCATGTTTTATTTAACTCTTTAAAATTAAAGGCAACTCTTACGGTAGGAATCAGCGAAAAATCCAAGTCTCCGTATTCCATGGCTGTGATGCGGGGCAGCGACAGGAAAACTTCGGTCGTCAACATGTTCACCTTTTTATTCAAAAAGTAATTAAATAATATTATAATGCGGACAATAAACCAGAACTATAATACCTGCTCCTGGAGATGATTGGAGTCTTTCAGGTTAACTTGTTGCAACAGTTTTCCGTTTTCGATTGCCTTAATTGGAATTAAATTAATTAAATAATAACAAGTATAATAACCTAGCTATTATACCTCGTGCCAGATGCGACTTGGAATTCCAGTGATAACCAACAGGTGAAAAGACAGCATGACCATCAGGGAAAGGTTTAGGGCAATAATCGTCGTGTTTGTCGTTTGCGAGGACCGGAAACCGCCGAAAATGTAAAATGGAGTGGCGATGAAACCGACAAAAATGTGAGCCACCCAAATGAGTAAAATAGGACCGAGACAATCGTTGATTCCATCCACAGTGTCGCACAATAAAACGTGAAGTCCTTTCCAATCGGTCAACATTTCTTGAATCATTTCCTCTTTTTCTTCCGGGCGGATGTCGGATGCGGTGGTGAACAAGGAACTATTTTTTAATTCCCGGTGGAGACTACGGAAACCCTGCGCCACTGTCCATCCGATTAGGGCGAATACCAACAATCCGCAAAAGGCGTAAACGTGGAATAAATAGGAAAATGATTTGAAAATAACGACAAGCATCTGATGTGTGTCATCTAGTCTCATGAAGTAAAATGGCGAGCTAGCCAACCACAAAGATTCCTGTGTACAGCACGTAAAAAGAATTAAGTTGATTTCAATGTAGAATAATTCAATTAATAAATGTACCAAGATAACAATGAAAAGGCCAGCGATAGTTACACGACGGATCGACTTGCTTATTTCTTTAAACTCGTTGTGATGTTGTAATATCTGCTGGACATTGTCCCAGAGCAATTTCCATTTCTGTTGGCGAGTAATGACGAACAGGGAAGCGTGAACGCCAAAGGCTAGGACACCGTAATTGACGTAATCGATGATCAAATTCCACGACATGACGGAGGATATGGTCGAATTATTCCCATCAATTAACGACTGATTGTAGATTGAGAGCACGGCTTTGTTATGCTCGTAGATGTTCTTCCTTTGTCCCAAAACACCCGCAAAAATGTTGCACAAGCCGTTCGAGAAAAGGAAAAACAGTCCGAGCGACCATGACAGGTAACGATAACATTTTGAGGATTCGTTCAGGATTGCAGGATCGAGTTCGACACCCAAAATACGTAGACAGACGATCAACGGTTGAAATGGCACCAACGGGTTTTGTTGGGCTGTGTCGACAGGATCGCCTTTGTTCCCTTCAACAGTCCAAGCCGGAAAACGACGAGGTAAGGATTCATCCGTCCTAACCGACGCCATGGCTCTTCATCAACTGGATCACTTAATTCTGTGCACTAAATAAAGTGAAGTAAGCAATCGATTTTTTGTATAATTTATTAGTTGGTTCAATTTTTTACTTGGCGGTGAGTGGGTTGTTTTAGAATGATGAGCTCTCCGCGTTAGCCCTCATTATCGATTAATTATTCTGTTAGCACTTCATTTGCATAAGTGGGAATCTGAGAAGTAGAAACAATTTTGCATATCGCGCCTTTTTTCGAAAGAGGTCGATTTACAATAAATTCTAATCGATATCTTAAAGCATTGCTAATTAGAATATTAGTATCGTCTGCTTTCACTCTTTCATTTTCGTTTACAAGTTTCGAAAAGGAACGTTCACTTTTTGAGACGTGGTCACGTCTCACGAGGATGCACGAAAATAAAATTACAAAAATGTGGTCATGCCAACTTTAGTGGGTGTTGCAGCTTTCCATGCTCTCCATTCCATACCTGTTTGGCAGGTAATAAATACTCAAAATAAAAATGGGATGACTATTGGAGCTAAATAGCAAAGTCAAACTTGTTCCAAGTTTGGAAATTTAATTTTACTTCCTGCTAGAATTATTTATCCCCTTGTCTATGCATGGAGCATGGCAGTTTGTTTGCACTAAATGTAACATTTTTCTCTGTGCAGATTTGAGGCCTGAGCCAGCCATCGTAACAGCAATGTTTTGCTTGTGCTGGACCTCCAGTCATATGATTTGACCGATGACCTCCTGTCATCAGCAACAATCACAGTATCATTGCTTAGGTAATGATTTCCGTTACTTTTATCAGCTTTTATTGACCTGCATGTGAACTGCCAGATTTTGTGATTACGCATGACTTGCATTATAAATGCAGTGGAAACTTTTAATTCTCCTGTTAATTAACAATTAGAGTATACCCCTGGTTTCAATCTGTCTCATTTTCAACTTTTCCTTGCTTGTTATTGTTTAAACTGTAAATATTTTTCGTAACTCATTGTTGAAATTTTTTTATTTAGATAAACAGCATCTTCTTTAACTGGAGAAACTACCAATGTCGATCGAGTGGGACGGATCTCTTCAATTCCCTTTTACTGAGAATGGATGGAGCAACTGACGTAGATGCCTGGCTGTATTTCCCAGGCTTAAAGGTAGGACAAATTAATTTTATCTTTCCTTTCTGAGTGGCGTTTATTATAAATCATTGGGGACTTGGGAGTACGATTATTCCTGGGCCATGCAGTTGGCTGAAACTGTTTTCCCTTGCCATTTTTGTTTTTCACAGTCAGGGTTCATTAAATAGCTCACGTGTAGAACGACTGCAGATCAGGCCTGTTTTTGTCACCTCACAACTGTGTCTATTGTTAAACAATCAAATTCAAATATTTTTGAACTTGAAACACTTGAATGAAACTTGTGAACAATTTTTTCCCACCAAGAGGGTCTTGCCGCCACACTGGCACTTCTTGGTTTGGAACTATTTAAAAATTAATTGAGACAATTTGATTACGAATTAATTCTATATTGAGCAATGCAAGAAAATAATGACAGCGATGAGAAATTCAAATACGTTTACAATATTAAATGTGCAGCAAACGATTTTCCACAACTGCTGGATGAAACACGAATTTGTCTTTGGGCCGTGTCCGCTACTTCCTTTTTTTATTTCGGGAAAAAACTTAAGACACACGAACAGCGTGAGCCACCAGTTGGTTATTGGTGGGCAAAACGAGATAGTTGATGTCGAATCGCTCCTCCCAGATGTTGACCAGACGTAATTCGGGAAGATTCCAACTGTTTCGGCTCTCGTGAACGATTATTTCTTTGATGCGCTGATCCTCTAAAATCTCCTTCAAGAGTTTCCCGCTCGACAGTTGGGTCGAATTGTCTCGTACCACCGGCTTCCAGCAGTCGAACGTGGCACCAATGTCTTGGCGGTCGGGTTGTTGTTGTGCTCCGAGGAGCAGCCATCCGACGGGGCCGGTCGTGAGTCCGGTATTGACTACCCCGGCGAAACCTGCGCTGCAGCAAGTCACGGCAGCAGACGAAGCTGATCCGAGAACCGCCCCAATTAAAGCTGAACCATTTTCTGGAATGCAATTGAATAATAATTAGCTTAAATTCAATTTTAAAAATAATACTAAGATAGGCGAAAAAATATCCAACCAGCAACAGCGCTGATGGCGCCAACCACGGCTCCCGCTCCGGCTGATCCCGCCACTGTTGCATTTATTCCACCCGAATCCGGTGCTGCCGATATGGTCACAATTCCTGTTTTTTTTTTTTTTTAAATGTGTAGATTGGCGATTACAAATGAATTTAAATGTTTCAGATTGAGGATGAAGTACCGGTGAGCGTTCCGGCCAGTGCGGGGGCCGCAAACGGCGCCGTGCTTCCGGTAAAGGAGATGGTCGTCGCTACAACGAACGTCAAAACGGTCATATTTTGGTTTGGTGCGACGAGACAAAAGAAAAAGAATCAAACAGATAATATAAGCCAAACGTCAAATGTCAATGCAATGGAGAGAGAAACTGAATATATCTATACCTGATGGGCGTCTGCGATGGAAAGCTCTGAGCTTTTCAAATGGAAAATGTTTCGAGTTCGATAACCCTCGGCCAGCCACTGGGTCAAAATCTGAACTGATTTGACCTCTCATTTTCTAACGGGAAAACAAGAAAAGGTTTTTGAAAAAAGAAGATGGGATAGGTCAGTGACCACAACCGAAAGGGTCACAGCATCTTGTTGATTGATTTTGAATTGATTCTTCTGCATATTGTCGGAATTTAAAACGAAAGAAAACAAACAAACACAAATTGACATGGAGTGAATTTCCCAGAAATAATTCAGTGTATTGAACACATGAAGAAATTAGGTAGGATACCGTACATAAAATGAGGTAAGTACTGTACAATATTTTGGTGGTTAAAATCTGAAAAAAATGAACTACATTAGCCAATGCTTCAATGTCTTTTGACTAACAAAAAGTGATGGAAAGGGTGACGTTGTTTCTTTCTATGGGCCCGCAACTCAAATTTTCTTTAACAGAAAAAAGGTAAAGCAAATGAATAACAAAAATGGGGGGGAGGGAAAAGGGAATTTGAGATGCGGACCCCTTGTTTATGCCATCACTCGGACGGCGTGAGCCACCAGTTGGTTATTATAGGGCAAAACGAGATAATTGATGTCAAATTGCTCGTCCCAAATGTTGACCAGACGTAATTCGGGTAGATTCCAATTGTTTCGGCTCTCGTGAACGATGATTTCCTTGACGCGCTGATCCTTTAAAAAGTCCTTCAAGAGTTTCCCGCTCGACAGTTGGGTCGAATAGTCTCGTACCACCGGTTTCCAGCAGTCGAACGTGAAGCCACCAACTTCCCAGTGATGCTGCAATCCCCAGTCTTCAGCTCCGAGTACGATCCAGCCGACTGGGCCGCTTGCGATCACGGCAGTTGAACCGGCGGCACCAGCTGCTGTTCCTGCTCCCGCTGTCGCTGTGGCTGTGGCTGTTGCTGCTGCCGCAGAAGCGGCTGAGGCTGATCCAGCCACCATCCCACTTAAGGCCGGGGCGGTCACTACGGGAGCTGCTAGTCCTGCAGTCGCGACGGCTGCTACCACTCCTACAGTGAAAACAGTCATCCTTTCCGTAATAATTACCACGAAAATGATTGTTTAGTGATTTGCAAAGGGTTCTCGAACAGTTTGGGCAAGAACTCGTTATGCCTTTGCCGATTTGAAAGACACAAAAGCCGTTATCACATATGCGCAGCAGTTTAAGATGACTTTATTTTAGATAATAAGTCCAGTCCCCGTCTATCAACTAACGTAGGCGCTCGAAATAGAACCCTCCTTGTCAGTGATAAGGTGATAACACATATGGCTCAACAGCAATTTGCACTGAAATGATAAAAATGAATTTTTGACGAGTTTAGTAGAGACTTTAAGCCCAGCACCACAAAAACACTTGTGACGCATCTGTTGCGCAGCACACACTTGTTATTACGCACGACGGTGTCAACTGTGTCGAAATTGAATTCTTTATCTCGTCGGCGGACTGTTAAAAAATTTCCCCTAGGCCCCGAGCGTATCGCTTTATAGGCTATAAAGTAACGTGCCATTTGTTTTGTGAGTCTTAGTTCAGTTGGCACTTTAAGACCCAATCCACTGCCGAATGCCATGTAATGTTTAAGACTTAATTTCCTATTTTATATGTTATAGAGTTTCATATTTTCTTTTCAGGTTGCCCAAATTCGATTTTCATAAACGCTTCCAGCTCGTCTTCCTCCTTTTCATTATCTCTTCCGCCTGGTAAAATTCCTTATTCCGTTTTCAAATGTCCAGCTCCTTTTTTTAATAATAAAAATCTGACATCATCATTTGTGAAAATATTAGCGCCGAAGAGTACCGAATCGTGACGACTTGGGACAACAGAACCATCGATCACGCCGACAAGCCCGTCATCGTCCAACTGGATCTCAAAGACGCCTCGTCTTTCAAGATCTCCGTTGCCGCTCCTTTTTTCAAAGATCCTCCAAAACCGCCCGGTGAAGTCGGTGAGCCTTTCTACGGCCTATGGGACTACGAAGGTAATAAACTAATACAAAATTGTTTAAAACCGCTTAAAAGTTTGTTCACGACATTTTGGTACTAAATTTCAGTGGTCGAAGTGTTTTTCCTCAATGACCAGGACCAGTACGTCGAAATCGAATTATGCCCGTAAGTGATTAAAATGCAATTTCATTTTAAACTGTTAATGATTTAGTATTGATTTGGAAAACTATCACAACTCACAGATGGGGTCAGCACATTGTTTTACTGTTGAACGGCTACCGAAAAATGATTCGCCACAGTTTGTTCATCGACTTCAAAGTCATTAATCGGACTGAAGATTATTGGAAAGGTGAGGCCATCATTCCGGCCGATTTGCTTCCGCCCAACGTGACTAAAATGAACGCTTACGCCATTCACGGCTCGGGTGACAAGACGGTCTACGAGTCCCTCTATCCTGTCCCGTTCAATTCGACCGCCGGAGCTGATTTGTGAGCTCAATCAATCGCTTTCATTTAATTAACACCAATTCATGACTTCTTTTATAATTAATTATGCACTATAAAAGCCATAAACTGGACGCCTTCCAACCGTTCGATCGGAACATTATTTTGACGACAGATGTCAGCAGTTATTCACAAACATGGACCGACTCATTCGAAGGGTATTTTATTTTCTAACACAAATAAAAATTCAAATCTTTTATAGAATTAATTAAAAAAATGACCCTGAAATGAATTTGACAAGGATTCGGAGATTGAAAATCGATCACACTTGGAATGGAGCATTTTTGGGCGAGAATGAAGCGGTCGATTTGGAAATTGAAACTCGATCCGGCACGGGATTGGTGGTCAAAGTCAGCGCTCCTTTTTACGACGACGTTCCGCCACCACCCGGGCCCAGTGGATGGCCTTTCAATTCTCTTTCCTCGTACGAGTTTACCAGTTTGTTTCTGGTAGGAGGAAACAACGTCGAAGCCCTTGAAATTCAACTTGGGCCGTAAGTCTTAAGCAATAATTACGCAATCAAATGTTAAAAAGCTAAGAAATAGTAAACAAGCGGCCACATGACTTTATTTGATAGTTGGGGCCATTACGACGTTATTTTCTGGAGCGGAAGTTCAAATTTGAGCTATTTCCATCCGGAAATTGTTTATCAAGTGGACTGGCAGAATAGTACTGATGGCAAGCGCTGGATAGGCACTGCCATGATCCCATTTGCCTATCTCCCGCCTAAAGTATAATCGTAGAATTTTTATCGACACTTAAAATCACACTAAATAAATATAACAAGATCAATAACATTTACTAGGTGTTTAAATGCAACGCCCATTCGGCTCACGGACCAAGTGAATCACGTCAAATAAACAGTTTGTATCCGACCAGTGGAATCTTGTCGCCAAACCTGTGAGTTTAAGTGTCCAGTTCAATGAATTTTAATTCTAATCGTTATTCCGTTTATCTATGTGCAGTCATAATCAAAACTCTTGCAAAGCCATCGACATGACGACCATTTACCCGGGCAACGACAACGCAACATGTTCTGACGTGTGGACCGGCAAAGTTCGCAACTGTCCCGTTCCTTATAGCACCGGCCACACCCAAACTGCCAATCATTTGGCATTGCTCTTGGCCATCGCCTCGATCGCTTCCTTTATCTTGTAAATATTTCCCCCCTCAAACATTTATTCTAAAATTGACATTTTTCTATTTAATCAAATTAAATTGATGTAATTATTTCAATTATCAAATGATCCCAATGAATTTTTGAATAATTAAAAACGAATGACGACATGTTGTGACCGTCAAGGCCTCAAAAGTCAAAAAGAAAAATCTGTGGCTGTGCGCAATCGTGTGAGATAATCGCTGCTGCGGGAGTAGTCTATACTCCGTCTTGCATTTCCTGTTTTTGGGATGATGTACGTCGCGTGGAATCTTGGCGCCATTCTTCCGCCTTTTGCAGCAGCAGAGCACACCAAACATTTCGTATCGTGATAAAAACGGACCAGCGTGAAGAGGAGATGACCATGAAAACGCTGATGAAGAAACCACCAGCGCCATTTAGATATGTGTTGGATTCAATGCCCTCTTATCTTCTTAGGGCAATAAGCGTGTATAGTATAGTAAAAAAAAAAAGATGTGACGCAAAATGCATCAAAGGCAATAGAAGAGCAGAGGTTGTGGGTGTTGGTGGCGGACGATAGTTGTATAAGATTAGCCTGCCACCACCACCAGAGTCAAGGTTGTAATAGATACGCCTGCTACTAGTACTGATGCTGCTGGCTAATAGAATAGAATATTAGAGCTGCCGTTTGCACTCGACCATCAGTCACATTCCTTCTCAACTTCCGACCGGTTGCCACCCCATCCATCGTTATTCTTTGATAACTTCCGGCCTTCCCGAACAATTATTATGTCAAACAATATCAGAGTAAGTCGTTTAAATTTAGAATTTTTAAAATTACACTTTAATTTGATCTGTGTTGATCCTTTGATCCCGCCATGTACTTTTTTGCTCCGGGTTGGAAATATCAAAAGTGGACGCTGGCATTGGTTCTGGTCACGATGGTTTCGTGGCTGGTGATGATGGCTGATCTCCAGCGCATCCAGGAGAATCCCAATCGGCTTTTTCTTCAAGCCCGGCCGCCGACCATCGATCACCGCAATCGCACTGGTTACCGCGGCCAGCTCAACATCCCCCAATCCTTTGCCGGACTCAAAGTCGCCCCGTCCATTTACCGATGGATGAACGGCCTCTACGGAGGCGCAGGTATATATAATCAACTGCATCTATTAACAAAATTGGTTTCCAGTTCAAATAATTATATAACCATCACACATCCTAGCTGTCACTAGGATCGGAGTGACAGTGGCTGAGGGTCCTAGTCCTTCCCTGGAGAGGCGAGTGCCGTGTTGCTCCGGCTACTTGACGCCGACGATGGATGCAAGAAACTGCACGAAAATGGGCGGCGAATGCTGTTCCAGGGAATTCACCGACTACCCCGGCGCCGGTGGCATGGGTTTAAGTATGAATTTAAATCCAAATAAAATAAACAGGATGAAATAATTATTTTGATTGATTTATAGTTAATCCAAGGAAGTTGAAGAAATCACGACAGGCTTACCAGGGCAACTGTTACCAGTGCTATGAATTCTTCACCGTCTGTCTCGTCGGCAACTGAATGAAATTCTCCATTTCTTATATTCAAATCCTCTTTTTTAAAAACTATATTTTTATCCTGTTGCATCAAATTAACGTCAAGCAGCTGCAGCAACAGACACTGGGCAATTATATGACAAGCCTTTCAACACTCCCGCGATTTTTGAAAATCAAATTATAGTCAAGTATATAAAATAATAATAAAGTACAATATGTTGTGATTTGTTATTCATTGCTGCCACATTGATGTTGAACGATTGAATATCCTGCAAAATACTTTCTCTTATATTACCAAAGTCAATACACAATTTAATTGTCTACTACTTAAAATTATTTTTTTTTACTTTGATTTATTCCCTCTTGGAATTTTAATATCGATATCTTAAAGCGCGTGGTTAATTAGAATATTTGTGTCGTCTGCATCATTTCACATTTTCGAAAAAGCTATTTCAGTAGAACCACGGTAGAACAAAGGAAAATATGGTCGTCGTGTGAATAACTTTGATGTCGAGACTCCCCATGCTCTCCACTCCATGCTGTTTCTCAGGTAAATAAAACTAAGAATACAAATGGAATGATTTTGCGGGCTTTTACAGAAGAGTTAAACCTATTCCAAATGTGTGAAATGTTGGTGTCCTACTACAGTGATTAGCATTTATCATGTATGCTCGGTGTTGGTGCATGGCAGATTTTGTTTGCTCTATTGTAACCTCTACCTTTGTGCAGATTTCAGGTCTGAGCCAGCCATTGGAACCACAAGATGTGCAATAAGTTTTGATACTGATATGTTCTCATCAACAATCTCAGAATTGAGTAATGATTTTGGTTACTTATTAATCAACCTGTGACCTGCCGTATATTTTAATGGTGTCTGAAACTTGCATCAAAGGGTATACATTTAAACCTTAAGTAATCCTGTTTATTACGAAAAACCCACCGTCTTCTTTATAACTCTTCCTTACTCACAGTCTGCAAGATTTGTTTCGTAACCAATTTTTATGTTTTGTTTGAGCTCCTAGTTGAATTTGGAAAACTCTGTCCTCGTGTACACCCATGTGAAGTTGTGTGCATATTCATGATGACCCCCTTTTCCTATAACCTGCCTGGTGGATTCAACTTTACTGAGGATGGAGCACTTGTGGGATGCCTGGCTGTGGATATCCCGGGCTTAAAGGTAGGACAAATGTCTCTCTATTCTTCCTCATTTTGACTATTTGGTGGCGTTGATTGTTACAAAACGTAGTACGGAGTTGCGATTATTCCTGTGAGATAGACGGCTGACTGCAACTGCTTTCTCTTGCTATTTCTGTTGTCTCAATCAGGGTTAATTAACCAACTCATTTGTAGAGCGACTGCACGTCAGGCTTGTTTTATACCCCACAACTTTGTCTGCGGGTCAACGATCAAATTCAAAAAAGTTGTTTCATTTTAAACACTTCAAACAATGTGCAAAGTCTATAAAATTCTATGTCCAAGAGGGACCTGCCGCCACACCGGCACTTTCTCGTTAAATAATACCTATACCAACAGCTATACAGAATAACAGTTTATGGAAGACATTGCCGACCGGTCGCCTGATCAAATCACGACAGAAAAATAACAAACAAAAATTGCCACTTTGATGTTATGGCTCGTGTATATAGTTCTCAGTACCACACAGCAGCCCACCGATTCTCTATACATGATTATAGATGTTGTTTTTTTTATCACGCCGCGGGATTTTTGCACGGCTCGGGTTTCTAATCAAACCGGAGAGACCCTGAGAATGTTTTTTTCACAGAAGGCGCGGCGAATTTGTTGCCACGTTCATATATTTTCGATCCTGACCAATTAGAAACTCTCAATTCGGTTACTCGCAAGTGTGTCTGACCGTCGATTCCGGAATATTTGTTGGCCGAGTCCGGCAGCAGCGCACGTGTCAATTACCGTCACCTATTCTTCTTCCTCTATAAAAAGGTGGATGCCAACATCCGTCGCCATTCACCGTCAGAGCTTCGTTGTCACAGGTTCAACGAGTCTATAAAACCGTCTATAAATATTTGAATAATCAAATCATGTTGTTGAAAATTGAAAAGAGTCTTTGGCCTCTGACCGTCTGGATGAAAATCTTTGGTTTTCCCATGGAAATCCCCACCCGGAAGAGGAAATCCGGATCGAAGAATTATTCCATTTGTTTGTTGCTAACAGGATCGCTGATGCTGTTGTCGACTGTTGCTCTCCACTGTACCTCGTTCGTTCACGGCGTCCTCCGAGTCAACAAACTGGGACCCAGCAGCAACGATGGCAACAACTTGACGACGGCCAATCTCCTTAACGCTGGCATCGAGCACCTCAACAACACTTGGTTCAATATCGGAGTGCACTCGACTTTCTTCCTTGTCTCGCTCACCTCCAACTGGAAGAGCCTCTGGCACTCGCTGCTCCTCATCGAGAAGAATTTGAAATTCAAATCGTCGTTTTATCGCAAGTGCCGGGAAAGCGTTTCCATCGGCTTCGGTTGTCTCTTGCTGGTACTATTAGTCGAATTATTATTTTAAAATCAATATCCTTAAATAATTAATTGAATTCAGGATTTTGTGACGCATTTGTTCATCTCTGTCCGCTCGTCTTACTGGGATTTGGGCGTCATGAGATCACTGGCCGTCGTCCTGGCCAATTTCTCCAGGATGACCATCATCAGCGTCTTCCTGCTCTTTTGCGTCACGGCCAGAGTCATCACGCTCGTCTTCAAGGCCCTCAACAAGCAAATTGCTAATTTAACAGAAGCCGAGAAAATTCTGCCCATTTATCTATCCGCCAGGATCCTGAATCTCCGGTTGGAGAAGTGGCGTAGGAACCACACTTTAGCCTGCGAACTGGTCGACATGGCCAACAAATGTTTCGGACTAGTCATGCTCGTCACCATCATTAATGTTTTCGTTAGTTTCGTGACAACTTCGTTCGAGATCGTCAGCTCAATGGGCAATCACGAATCACTGCCATTTTCGCTCCTGCTCATTTTTGTCAACAAATCGATCCTGCTGGCCATCGTCTTTTTCGAATCCTATCGGTTGCAATCTGAGGTGACTAATAATGGTCTAGAATTTAATTTTAATTGTTTTAATCGTTTAATTTGAATTGCGGTCACAAGGCTGGCCGGACTGCAGCCTCTCTGCGGAAGCTCCACCCATTAACTGCCGATCTCTTCACTCAAATCAAAGTAATACAACAACAACCTTCTATAAACATACATCTAATAACAAACAATACAGGTGAATACGGTCGTGATGGAAGTCACGCACGCCAGCCCCAAGATTGCTGCCATGGAATTTTTCGACGTCAACATCAGACTCTTGCCGACGGTACATTTACTCTCATTGCACAGCACAACAACTCTTTTTGTATTTGATTGTTATTGATCTTTCTATTGTTCCCCCCTTTCAGCTGATTGGAAGTACCCTGACATACGTGGCCATTCTTCACCAAGTTGCGGCACACTCCAAATAATTCAATGTCAAAACCTTTTTTTTTTTTAGATTTTCTTATTTGATTTTCTTCTTTAGTCGCCCCATTCACGTAACCGGATGTCTAGCCGAGTACAAAACACGCTGAAGTTTCAGTTTCTAATATTATAGAAAAAAGACAACCGTAAAAGCTGCCATGAGATGAGCCTTTGTCAGATAGAAACGTCAATATAAGTTAAAATTATTTCAAACGAATCAAAAATTCCCGCCGTTCTATTCTAGATTTAAAAAAACAAAATTGACGCGCGAAATTTCAAATAGTTTGGAGTGCTGGGTTGTATTAGATATCTTAAAAGAGTTATTTTCTCAAGTCAATTATGTGGCGCAATCAATAACGTTTCCACTTTTTTTAATAGCTCAACGTCAACTAGACCGTGGCCGTCGCGTAGTTGCCGTCTAGTGCTATAAACTGTGTAATAATCCTATATCCCAACAAATTTATATTTCCAGGGCGTCCAGCAGCAGCGGCTGTGTCATTATCGATTTTCTCTTGTACAGACGACAATAACAATCCCGAGTTGCAGCTTGCCCTAAATGTGTAGTCGCGACAGATATATATATATCCATCGTGATCAACTCGGCTTGTCACCAACAGTCCAGTCGATTATGAAAAAACCCCCAGCTAAAAAAGAAGGAAACAGCCAGACACACTTTGATGTTTTTATTGGGTTTCCGGCGACGTCGTGCGAATTGCGCACACACAATAACAACAGGGCACGACAATCAATTCGACTTTGGTGCTCCTAACGAACCTTTCACGCCTTTTCCTATTCTTACATGTCGTCTGAAAAATATTTCGTTCATACAGTCCCGCTATATATCTTTATTCCCTCCTCCTCTGGCCGTATCAAATGTCTGGAACCGTAAGGTGCGCACTGGTTGGACGGGCATCTTTTGTCGAATGCTGTGTGTAGAGCTGATTCTCTCTATAGACCAGCAACATGCCCTTCAGCAGTGTGTTTTCATTTATCTCCTCGTTCAAGTTGTTCCGTTTCTAAGTGGTCGCTCCCGTTTGCCGGAAATGTTGAAAATCGAGACGAGCCTTTGGCCGCTGATTGTTTGGATGAGGATCGTCGGCTTCCACATGGGTCCCAGCCGGAAGAAAGAATCGGCATCTCCCAATCGTCATCGCTATTCCGTCTGTCTGCTAATGACAGGATCGATGATGCTCCTGTCGACCGTTGCTCTCCACTGTACCTCGTTCGTTCGCAGTTTCCTCAAGTTCAGGGCCAACGGGATGGCCCAGCACAACGGCACGACAGCCAATTTGACGACGGCCAATCGGCTCAACGTCGGCATCGAGCACCTGAATTACACCTGCGTCCTCATCGGCGTCCACACGACCTTCTTCTTTGTTTCTCTCACGTCCAACTGGACGGGACTGTGGGATTCACTGCAGCTGATCGAGGCCAATCTCAAATTCAATTCCACATTTTATCGCAAGTGCCAAAAGTGTGTCGTCATCGGATTTGCCATTTTATTCGTCGTAATTATCTCAAGTTTTAGTTTTAATTGTACATTTGTTAATGGTAATTTTGATTTCAGGATTTCGCCAGCCAGTTGTTTATTTCGATCCATTCATTTTACTGGGACATGGGATGGATGAGTCCGTTGGCCATCGTCCTGGCCAACATCTCCCGGACGACCATTTCCAGCGTGTTTCTGCTCTTTTTTGTTCTGGCCAGGGTCATCACGCTCGTCTTCCAGGGACTGAACGAGCAAATCATTCACCTGGACGAGGTGGAACAGGTGCCGCAGTGCTACTCCGTCAGCCGGATCTTGAACGTCCGCCTAGAGAAATGGCGTAGGAATCACGCTTTAGCCTGCGAACTGGTCGAGATGGTCAACAAATGTTTCGGCTTCGTCATGCTCATCACGTTGGTCAACGTTTTCGTCAGTTTCGTGACGACTTCGTTCGAAATCGTCCGATCCATGGAAGACGATGAGACGTTGCCATTTCTGCTGGTCTTCATCTTCGTCAAAAAGTCGATCCTGCTCACCATCATGTTTTACGAGCCCTATCGATTGCAGGCCGAGGTATAACTACTGCCATTATTCCTTTCTATCTGATTCAATTCACGTTTTCTTGCGTGATGATATGCAGACCGGACGGACGGCGTCGTCGCTCAGGAGGCTGCACCCGTTCACCGCCGATCTTTTCACGCAAATCAAAGTAATTTAATATAGATTGAAAATTTCTAAGAATTCGTTCACACGCTGTGTGGTCTATTTGATTAAAAAATGCATAAATTACTTTTTATTCAGGTGAATACGGTCGTGATGGAAGTCACTCACGCCTGTCCCAAAATCACGGCCATCGAGTTTTTCGACGTGAATCTCAAACTGTTACCAACGGTATTATAATTATCTCTCGATTTTATTATCAATTTAATTCATTTTGGTCTTGATTTGGTTTCAGTTAATTGGCAGTACCCTGACGTATGTGGCCATTCTACATCAAGTGGCTTCGCATTCCAAATAGAAAATCATTCCACACATTTTTCAATCAATTCAATACATATTTTGCGTTATACCTAATCTATTTATCAATTGATTTGTTTTGTCAGTTCCTATGAATTCGGCATAGAAACAGTCTGATGTTGTACAAGCTTTTTCTTTTTTTAATATTTTCTTCCGGCGGACCCCTTGGTACCTACAAGTTATCCCATAGCAAAAAGAAATCCCACGAACATGAAGCTGATCCTTGGAAACGTCTCTCCATCAATAATAGGACGCCATTCGACGCCAAAGTTTTCATTTCTTCCCATGAGATATCCTTGGGAAAAAGAAGAAAAATCCCGCGTCCTTGTATACACAGATTGAATAACCAATGCAAGGATTTTTTTTCTTTTTTAAATGCAGGATCGTCTGGGGTTTCTATCGAAATCAATTTGAGAGAACACGAGAGGTATTTTCTTTTTTCAATATTATTTTTCCAACACCAAAAAGGATCGAGACGGCTGGGGGTCTCCATGCAACACACTCCCTGGTGATTGATCTCCCCTCACAGAGTCGCGTTACCCATCGCAACAGGCGTCGATTTCTCACCAGGAGCCGGTCGTCGACCATAATCCCGCGTCAATTTGTTTGATAGAAAAATCGGTTGCCATGTGGACGAGCCTCTTTTCCTTATGTGACGATGCGCAATGGATACAAATTGGCGCAGGAGTATGGCCCAGCAGCTTCGCCCGTGTGTCCACAAGTTGATGTCGACGAGCAGATAATTTCCGCGGTCATTCACGCACCAGTGACTTGGCCGTCGAGATCCCAAATTTAGTTATTCCGAAATAGAAATCCAACATGTTGAACCTTGAGAAAAGTCTGTGGCCTCTGATGGCCGGACTGAGACTCCTCGGCTTTCACATGGGGCCGTCGTCCAGCTCATCCAGTCGTTATTCCGTTTGGCTGTTATCGGCCGGATCGCTAATGGTCCTCTCGACCGTTGCTCTCCATTGTACCTCCTTCGTTTTCGGCGTCTTGCGACTCAAGGCCAACGAAATCGGACCCAACGGCGCCAACCTGACGACCACCAAACTGCTCAACATCGGAATCGAGCATCTCAATTACACCTGGGTCCTCATCGGAGTTCACGTGACCTTTTTCTTTGTCTCGCTCACTTCCGGCTGGACCCAGTTGTGGGACACATTACACCTAGTCGAGGAGAATCTCAAATTCAATGCGACATTTTACGCCAAGTGCAGAAGGAGCGTCCTGATTGGATTCGGCTTTTTATTCATGGTAATTACCTGCAATTTTATTCTTTTACCTTTGCTGTTTGTGTAACGGATGATTATCGTGTAGGATTGCGTCACCCACATATTCCTTTCCATCCGCTCCTTTTACTGGGACATGGGAGTGATGAGTCCATTGGCTATTGTTCTGGCCAATTTCTCCCGGATGACCATCATCAGCGTTTTCCTGCTCTTCTGCGTACTGGCCAGGGTCCTGACGCTCATCTTCCAAGGACTTAACGAGCAAATCAATGACCTGGACGAGCCGGAAAAGTTTTCTTCCGTCTATTCCAGCCGGATTTTGAATGTCCGTCTAGAGAAATGGCGTAGGAATCACACGCTGGCATGTCAGCTGATTGAGATGATTAACAAATGTTTCGGTCTGGTGATGGTCATCACCGTCATCAACGTCTTTGTCAGTTTCATCACGACGACGTTCGAAATTGTCAATTGCATCCAGGAAAGCGACACGATCCCCGTCATGTTCGTTTTCATCTTTGCCAAGAAATCCTGTCTGCTCACCATCATCATTTACGAGCCCTATCGTCTGCAGGCCGAGGTTTAATTAAATTATTGATTATAATTTATAATTTGATTCCGCTTTAATGATTTTGGGATGATGTAGGTTAGCCGCACTGCAGTCGCACTCCGCAATATCCATCCTTTGACTGTCGATCTCTTGACGCAAATTAAAGTATAATTACTAGTATACGATTTAATTAAATTGGGTTTAAATTAATATTTCAAAATGTTTACAGCTAAACACTGTGGTGGTAGAGGTAACTCACGCCAGTCCCAAAATTACAGCCATGGAATTCTTTGATGTCAATCTCAGATTGTTGCCGACGGTATTCCATTTTGATTTGCATACGTAGACGTACGTGATTGAATTAATTTTTACTTTCAGTTGATTGGAAGTACACTGACGTATGTGGCCATCCTCCACCAAGTTTCATCGCATTCACAGTAACAGAGTAACTTATTGTTAGCTTAATTACATAACTTGATTTGATAAAACTATCACCATCACGTTAAATTGATTAACAGCTGCTGATGACGCAACAACATTTAGCCGAAGTATTTACGGACGTTTTCATCCGAATCTCGTCAGTTACACACGCCACGTCTTTTCATAGGAACTAATCTTTAATTTACTGCATGTGCTTTGCTCTTATAGAATTTAATCAACTTGTTAACGTCGAAAAATTGTCTAATAAACGAAGTAACGAACTCGATCACACTATTATTACCGCTCTCGGCTTCCAAGAGCCAGAAGAATTAAAAAAATAATGTAAACTAAATCCATTCAGCCTTTCTATGGATCTCGAGCGCAGGTGAGAAAATTGTTTTTATCGCTTTTCAGCGGTTCGTATTTTGGGGGCTGGGTCGATTTGTAATAATTTGTATCGATATCTTAAAGCATTGCTAATTAGAATATTAGTGTCGTCTAGTGTTGTCGATATTAGATATTTTTTAGATTATCTGATATCAGAAAAATCGATCGCGATATTCTGATATATCTGTATCGGGAAAATATCAAACTAACAACGCTGCCAAGTGGCAAAATTTTTAAATAGGTTGTATCTCTTCATTTTCGATTGTTTAATGAAAGGAAAAAGACGACAAGGTTTATTTATATTTAATTGCTCATAATCAATCTTTTAAAGATAAAAATGCTAGCTTAATCAAATGAACAAATATTAAACGTATAAAGCTCCAATGAGTGGGGAAAAAACACGAGGAAAAGTCAGGCGTTATTGTGCGGAAAAAGAAAATGATGCAATTCACTGTTTTAATGCTTCAGATGACGGTTTTTATTTTCTGTCAACGAGTTTCTGTCGCCAGGTATTTAGTTAAAATGATAACATAGAAAAAAAAACATATCACAGCATATTGAACTATTTTTAATTTTTGTATTAGCCAAAGCTGGCAGCTGGAGTTGAAATTTAGCCCTCGAGATTCTGACATGCGGACGCTAGCCACTATACCAATCCTATCATTCATATTTCATTTAAGAGTGTCCATAAATTGTAGATGTGCGTCTTAATAGTCGGTCTTACGATTATACGTTTGCAAGTAGGAAAGCTCAGGTCATTTTTGCCGGTTTCACTTCTTTTTCGAAATGAAGCATAACAACGTTTCTAGCCATTTTCCGTTTAACTTATTCCTGATTGCACTTGATGAAAAAGATACTGACACATAGCAATCAGCTCGACTGTTCGATCTCAAACGGGTTTAAAACATAGATACGAGTTGAGAAGGGGCAAAATGACTGTTCTTTTAAAATTTTTTTATAAAAACAATAGAAATTTTATACACTTCGTCCAATAACCCGTAGTTTGTATTTCTGACTCCTAGATGGCAGGAGAAGCGGACTTTGATACAGATATATCTAATATATCGATACTTTGATATATTGATCAAAAAACAGATATATCTGCATCAAAAGTCTCATATCGACACCACTAGTGTCGTCTGCTTTCCATTTGGTTCTACTTCCACAATCTACAAGCAAGCTAATATAACATGCTACAAGTTTCGAAAAAGAGTCAAAGTTTAAAATATTAAAGAAAACGAAACAATTACTTTTTGGAAATGTACAAGTGGCTATCAAAAAAAAAACCTGAAAAGCATAATAAATAAAGTTACAAAACGTGATCGTCGTGTGAACTTGCATGGCGGCTCACAATTCTCTCCACTCCATGCTGTTTGGAGGGTAAATACAACAAATAGGATGATTATGGAAGTTGAGAGCATAAATAGAAGAGTTTTTACCTGTTAAAAATTTTGGTAAAATGTTAGTTCCTGACTAATAGCATCTAATAACATTTATCGTGTAAGTCCCCTGTCAATGCATGGCAGTTTGTTTGCACCATGTGTAACCTTCTCTTTTGTGCAAATTTGAGGCCAGAATCATAACCACAAGATGTACAAATTATGCTTGTGCTGGCCATGGTCATCAGCAGCAAAGTACCTCTCAGTCTTATCATCGTCAGGATATTGATTTTCATTACTGTTTTATTCCTCTGTCGTGCTAGATATTTGAATGAAGCATGACTTGCAGTATTGCATGGAAGGCTTCAATTCTGAATTCTCCCATTTATTTACAATTAAGTGTCTTATTTTCAACTTTTCCTTCCTTGCTGTTTCTGTCAATATTTATTCGTGACCCTTTTTTATTTTTATTTTAGATAAACAGCATCCTGTATGAGATACAACCGATGTCGGTCGAGTGGGACGGATCTCTTCTTCCCCCATCTTTAAATGTCGTCTTGTACTCCCATGTGAGTGTGGGGGTATTCACGAGGACGTCACTATCTCGCCCTGGTGTATACAACTTTGCATCGGATGGATGGAGCACCTGTGGATGGATGCCTGGCCGTATTTCCCAGGCATAAAGGTAGGACAAATCTATCTCTATTCGTCCTTTTTGACTGATTGGTGGCGTTGATTATCGCGTGACATATTACGGAGTTCGATTATTCCTGAGTTATGCGATTGAATGGAACTGTTTCCCCTTGCCATTTTTTTTTACTCAGTTGGGGTTCATTCAAAAACTCATTTGTAGAACGACTGAGATCAGGCCCTAGTTTTGTACTTCACAACTTTGTCTGTGGGTAAACAATTGAATTTATATTTTTTTTTTACTCTTTAAGGAAAATGGAACTAGAAATTTTCACGACCAGAAGGAACTTACCGCCACACTCTCCACCTTCTCATTTGCCCATATTGACTAGCTGAATTACAAAATACTAGGTAATGAACACATTCTTTCTTTAATGAGAAACTTACGTAATGTCTCCCCCTAGACGAGATTACATAGGCAACGATTCTTATTTGTTATTTTAGAGTTAACGTTGGCTTGTCAAAAAGCAATTAACTCTGCACTGTACAGAATTTCTAAACGCTTTTCCCAAGATCAAAAGTTTCACTTCCGAATATCACGGCTTCCCTTTGCCATTCAAAATCCACCAATTCAATCAAACATTTCACTTTAATTGAATTTAAACCACTCGGCGCATTGGGGAGATCTTGTAGACATAACATCCCCCATCAGCAATCAACTTGTTTAGACAACCAAGTAAACCGATTCCGTCTGATTCCGGATGTCTAAAGGGAAAAGGTTTCGAGTGTGTGTGACGACACTTTGTCTCACTCCATCGGCAACAGATAAATCCAGGCGACCACGTAGTAAATGCGCGGTACAATGTATGTTGAGGCCGATTAGAGTGAACGGGCCCGGGAACTGCGCACTGGCAAAAGAGTGTGCAGCTTGCGTCCTGTATATAGCTGATCGATGAGGCAGATGGACGCCATCACTCACCAACAAGTTGTCTCCTTGAACCCACCTACCTCGGCCATAACGCTATAACTTACACGATCGGTCATGTTACTCAGCATAGAGACGAGTCTTTGGCCTTTGATGGTCGGATTGAGAATCTTTGGATTTCACATGGGTCCCAGCCAGAAATCGGGATCGAGTCGCTATTCCATTGGCTTGTTGCTGACGGGATCGCTGATGGTCTTGTCGACCGTTGCTCTCCATTGTACCTCATTCGTTTACGGCGTGTTGAGGCTCAAGGCGAACGGACTGGGTCCCAACGGCACCAATTTGACGACGGCCAACCTCCTCAACATCGGCATCGAACACCTGAATTACACCTGGGTCCTTATCGCCATCCACACGACCTTCTTCTTTGTTTCGCTCACCTCCAGCTGGACGGAACTGTGGGACTCGCTGCTGGTGCTTGAAAAGAATCTGAAATTCAATTCGACATTTTACGCCAAGTGCAGGAAAAGTTTATTGGTCGGATTCGCCTTTTTGCTTATGGTAACAATTTATTTATTCAATTTCACTGTTTCTTTATTGATTGTAATTTAATAATTATAGGACTGCCTCAGCCATTTATTGGTCTCGATGCGCTCCATTTACTGGGACATGGGATTGATGAGTCCTTTGGCTATTGTTCTGGCCAACATTTCCAGGACGACCATCATCAGCGTCTTCTTGCTCTTTTGCGTCATGGCCAGGGTCATCACGCTCGTCTTCCAGGGACTGAATGAGCAAATCGCTCGCATAGATGAAGCCGAGCAATTTTCCCCGTTCTATTTGACCGGCAGGATCTGGAATGGCCGTCTGGAAAAATGGCGAAGGAATCACGCTTTAGCCTGCGAACTGGTCGAGATGGTCAACAAATGTTTCGGAGTGGTGATGCTCGTCACCGTAGTCAACGTCTTTGTCAGTTTCATCACGACGACATTCGAAATCGTCCGATCCATGCAGGAAGATGCCACGATCCCTGTCCTGTTTGTTTTCATCTTTGCCAAGAAATCCATTCTGCTTTCCATCATCATTTACGAACCCTACCGCTTGCAGGCCGAGGTAATTCACTTTCAATTGTTTGAAAATGTAATTCAATTCTGGTTGTTTCTAGGCTGGACGGACTGCCGTGTCTCTCCGCAAACTCCAACCTTCCACTGCGGATCTCCTATCCCAAATCAAAGTACGTAGTAACTAGTTTTCGTATAGTTTTCAACTTGATGAATAGCTCGTGATTGCGTCTGTCCTGGTTACTCTTGCAATTTAGTTGAATACCGTGGTGATTGAGGTAACCCATGCCAGTCCCAAAATTACGGCCATGGAATTCTTCGACGTCAACCGCAGACTTTTGCCAACGGTACGTTGTGAGAAATTACTATAAAATAGCACAAATAGGACAATTATTATTTTTCTTTCCTTGTCAAGTTGATTGGAAGTACCCTGACGTACGTCGCCATCCTCTGCCAAGCCTCATCGACCCACTCCACATTTAAATGAAATCAATTCAATTTGCTGTTGTCGACCAACTGATGCGCTGAAAAGGACGACGGGGGGCTTCTTCATATCAAAGCAAAATGTTGACGTTACCAAAAATAGCTCTTTTCAAATTCTCCTTCACGGAGCCTTAGGCTACTTTCTATCGTAATCCTCACGTATTATCCAGCGGGACGGCATCTCGGCAGCCGCACGGAGGAGGTGATGGCGTCGTGTTGTTGTTGGAGCACTCTAAAATCCCCGAGCGGAGAGAGCTACTTATATATCCAAGCAATATATAGGTTATGTGTAGTAGGATCGGCAATGCATCACCGCGCTCCATGAAAACGACCCCCCTGAGCTTTTAAGTAAAAATCGAATTCATTCTGAGTGAATTTGCAGATAGATGCACTTGATGCCGTACTATTTTCCCGAGTTTAAACATTTATTATTTTTTCATAAGATAAGCGCTATTTAATAAACGAGAAGTTGTTTGTCCGATCGATCGCATATAGCGATGGACGTCATTCAATGAATCAATAAACATTTATGCGCCGTACACAATTTTTATGGGGGTAATCGCTTTATTCTCTTTACGTCTAAGCCAGTTGGAAGAAGCTTTTCAAAATTCGCGCTAGAAAAATGTCTTCAAGCAATAAGGAGAATGAATTTTATTTAACTTGTTTTAAACCGCTGGCTGTTTGGATGCGAGTACTCGGCATCGAGTTGGATCCGTTTGATTTACCGAAGCGCAGGATCTTTTGCGGCCGATCCTTCAGTTTCTTGATGTTTTCCATCACCCTGTTTAGTAATCTCGCATGCATGGCCAATTCGTTCAATCAGCAACTCCTGTTCATCCTACCGAATTCAAATGTCAAAGGATCGGCCAGTGATTTTTGGACGCTGGTCATCGATATCGGCAGTTTCACCGTCCTGGCCATCGGCGCCCATACCACGCTCCTAGCCATTCCACAAAATTCCGAGTGGAGATCCTTGTGGACCAATTTGCAACAACTGGCGTCTGAAAATGGCCAACCGTTTTACTCCAAGTCCCGCAAAACTGTCCTAACGTCACTACTATTCATCATAGCGGTATTTTTAAAATGTTTACTTCATTCCAAATTGAATAACCTAAATTTGACATTTACAGGATGGATGTAATAACACGATCCAAGCGATTTTTTCGGACATTAAATTTGATGACCGTCCGATGATAACCAGGTTGGCAGGTTTTGTCTCTTCCTTAACCCAAATCTATGGAGTCAGCGGTCTGGTATTATTCGCCACCATCGGATGGATAACGTCCGAAGGATTCGTTCAACTTCGTTATCAGGTCATGGCTCTCGATCCCGCCATCCACCCGAATCCTACCGTTACTACTTCCGATCTGAAAAAGTTGAGACGCGATTTCCTGACACTCTCCGAAATTGTTTTGCACATCGGAAACTGTTTCGGTCCTTTAGTGTTCGTCTGGATCGTCTACATCTTCATCAGCGTCATCGCCAATTCGTTTTACCTGGTCAATAGCGTCCACATTCGCGTGGAACTTATGTCGGAGGTGCCCTTTTGGATTTCCTTATTAATAAGGAATTTGATCTTTCTTTTCGTGTTGGCATCCATTCCAGTTACCCTCCAGCGTGAAGTAAAAATTAATTTCTATAGATTTATTAAGATTAATTAATTGATTGCGCATAATTAATGTCCTTGTATAGTCGTTGAACACCTGGAAATCGTTACGGAGAATTAGTTTCGATGATTCATCGCTGCAGTGTCAGGTGCAATATTTTAATTTTAATTTTTAAATTTGTTTTATATGTTTGACTATAAATTATGTTTTATTCAGTTGGATACGTTGACGATGGAAGTCTTGCAATCACCGACCGAGATGACCGCCATGGATTTATTTCAAGTCAATTTGACTCTTTTCCCAACGGTTAGTCTTTCATTTTCATTTAATTTTCTCCCCAACTTTTTAATTGGAAATTCTATTGGGACCAGTTGGTGGGGACAACGTTAACCTACTTGATTATTCTGAGCCAATTCCAATCGAAGTAGCGGTTGCATCGAGTTCGTTATTCGACTAACAGGTGGCACCACGATATACCTGTGCGTCTCTACCTGTGTGAAAATGATGACGCGAAAATCCCCAAAGTGGTCAATCATAATATATGAAAAGGGGTGAACCACGAAAGTCATAACATAAAACCTTAAATTTTTGATTCACGGAAATTGCACAATCATTTATTTCCCACAATTGTAAAACGTCGCAACAGGATCTCTAAACATATTACACAGCGCAGTGATGCCTATGTCTAGCTGCGCCGTTCCGTCTCCCAGGTAATAATATTATACCTGTGGGCCAAAAGCCACTCGTAACCCAACCGACGTGTGCAGCAGCTGCATGTCTCGAGAAAGTGAAAGCTGTCCAAAGTCGGCCAGACGAAAAAACAATAAAAATAACCATCTATTTATTCATTTATTTATTTATTGTCGGATCCTACGTCGACTACGATGGCCATAACAAGGGGGAAGGGAATTTTGATATTCTAGAATTGCCCAACAACCAAATTCCTGATTATTTTTTGTTTGTGTTATCTTTTGCGAATAACTAGGCGTCTGTAGACTGGTTTTTTTGTTTTCCTCGGGAAAACCATGTCCCAACTTTCAAATAAGTTATTTTAAAAAAATGGAATTAAAACTAATGAAGCACGGCAGCGATTTAAAAGAAAGCTGCCAATCTTGTTCAGTTGGAAATAATTTCTTCCTGGTGATTGTGTAGGCGCGCTCTAATTATTATCTCGAGTGTAGTAGTAGTACATCATCCATCCACCATGAAATAGCCCGGAAAATCGTGTCGCCCATCTCAATTCGCACCGTGTGCAACAGCATAAGGGCTGCTGCTGATGTGCTTTTATGGCACAGTGTAAAACCCGAAGCTCATGGGACCCAATTTTGCCACATGACGCGCAGTTGTTGCCTACGTGTTGACCACATGGAGCAGCAGCAGCAGCAGCTATACGACCGAAAAACAAGCCGGAGATCCGGCATCCTTCACCTCTTTCCTCGATTGTTTCGTTTGACGTCACAGCTATAGTCTCTCTGTTGCTCGAGAAACAACCAGGGAATGTATTATAAATCTTTTTTGGAAAAACCACTGAACACGGTTATTGCTTTTGCGGAGAATTATTATATTACGCGTATACTTTTTCAAGGTGAATGAATCAATATTGTTTTTCTCCGATAATCTTTTCGTCCCTGGAAATGTCAACAATATTTTGAAAATTGAAAACAAAACAAAACAAATTTGAAGGAAAATGTTATATTTTATTTTCGGACTGTTGAGAGACCTTGATCGCCCCATATTGAATTTTGGAACGAAATTTGTGAGTCATTACAGAATACGTTCTCTCTCTCTATAATTTATACAGTTGTCTTTAGATTGTGTACATACGTTCATTCATTCATTCCTATGGGACAACAAGACATGGCGTGATATGTAGAGAGAAAGAGAAAAGAAAACCTGAAAGAAGAAAAAAAGAAGGACGCCAGCAGCTACACACACACACATTATTAGGCTAATGATATTCAGTCACGGTCATGACCTGGTTTCTTCGACTAGGTTTTCATCCGTCTGTCTATTATAAAAATAAAACACTAGAAATAATCCTAGACGTATAACCAAATAAGTCTTTTGCAACCGCTTATTCAATTGTTTGTCGTTTTATTATTAAACGTGCGGATGAAAGGAAATCCTTACAATTTTTACAAGAGTAATTCACGCTTGAATAATTTGATGTCGTGTAAAATAACATTGACCGATTTCACGATACTCGGACTTTGGCCGCACCGATCTCATCTCGACGACTAGTATAGCATTTGATACGGAGGACGACAGATGGCGTCTCGATCGCCTTGTGTCAATTCACTTCTCAACCTGCGTATGGCATGTTGAGGACTCTTGCATACTTACTCTCGACTTTTCTCTTTCGAGTCGAGTATTCCCTGAGACTGTGAGTGGTTCTATCGAGTAGCGTTGATTGTTATTGATTCACGCTTCCAGTTATTACGCACGAAATCCAGACGAAAATGTCGACAGAAGAAGCGTTTCAGGCTGCTGTCAACGTGATCCGATCCATGCCAAAAGATGGTAGGTTATTGAGGTTTATTTTTCCCGTTTTTGTGTTTGTTATTGCCGAGTGACTGACGTATGGTGGGTGTGAGTGTCTTCTGACGGCGCTGACCACTGCAAATTCCATCGGTATATGAAATGAGGTCAAAAATTTGCCTCCAGGTAAGAACAAGAACAGCGAGCTGACAGATATTCTACAGTAATATCCCCGATAATTGGTTTTTGTCTGTGTGCAGCCATTTTTTAATCAATATGTATGTATTTGTGCACTTGCACTGATAAGACGTAATCTGAGTCTTGACAATCTCGAGACAGTTAGAGTAAACAAGATGTTTGTTGGTGTTTCATGCAGGGCCCTTTCAACCTTCGCCCGACCTGATGCTTCGCTTCTATGGATTATTCAAACAGGCCACCCTAGGAAAAAACAACTTGCCAAAACCATCCTTCTGGGCAGTGATTACCAAAGCGAAATGGGATGCGTGGAAGAATCTAGGAAACATGCCAAAGGAGGAGGCAATGAAGAAATATGTGGATGAGCTCAAGCAGGTATTTTGTTTGCTACCCTTTTTCCCGTGATGGCACAGATAAATTTCCCACTACATTTTTTATTGTGCTTTCTTTCTCCTGTTTCCAGATCATTGAGACCATGTCCTACTCTGAGAATGTGGCCAATTTCATGCACGTCTTGGGCCCTTTCTACGAAGCAGTCTACGACGGCCAGGAGCCGGAGAATCTGCGCCGAAATCCGTCTCCCCAGTTGTCGGAAGGGATGGACAAAGATCAACAGGAAGACGAGAGTGGCTACAGCAGCAGCATCAACGGCACAGGGGCGGAAGAAACAGGTACAAATGATTTGAATAAATACCTGAGGAGGAGCCACTAAAACAAGAAACGGGACAAAGAAAAAAGAGCCAAATTAAAAGTAGACACAGTAGGTTAAACGACGAATGGAAATGTTGGAAAGAAACGAGTTGACCTTGAGCCAGCACCAGGTACACACAAGTTGTCGTGGTCTGACGGGTATGGGTCTCTTGGGAAGTGGGAGGGAGGAGCTTATTGCCTGTACATAGAGTCGGATCTTGAGGAGAGATCTGCTCAGTCGCTCACCAGACATAGGTGGTCTATTGATTCTCGACACATTTTTCCCCCCTTAAACATTTTGGTTTTGTGCGTTGGCATCGTTTTTTAACGTCAATGTTGTTCGTGTCCGACATTAACACGAAATAGAAAGCGCCGATCTGGAAACGGAGAACAACAACAAGCCGCTGAGAATTGAAGAAGAAGAACCAGTTACTACACTTTCGCCTGCTACCAGTTCGACTTCACTTTACGCATCTGAAAAGTTTTATAGTGATGCCGAGAGCGACGACGAATACAAGGATCCCTTGCCAGACGTCTATCCGCAATCCAAATCGTTCCATTCGGTAATACCATAGTTCTTATTCTAATTTTTAAAAAGAAAAGTCTTGTCTGACTGTTGTGAATTCATTTCAGGCCATGAACAAGTCATCCAACATCGATTCGGGCGAGCAGCTACACGTCACAATGGCCATTCAGCGGCTTCAGGCCGATTTGCAATCCATCAACAGTCGATTGGAGGCGTTGGAAATACACCGGAAGGAGTCGACGTTGATGGAAAATGGGCAGCCGAGGCAACAGCAGCAGCAAGGCAGCACGAAACACAGCACGGTGGAACAGGTGGGCTCGTTCGCCGTCACCTACGGTTCCATTCCCTCGGTCAACCAGCTGTCTCTGCCTTCGTGGTTCCCGTTCAGGAACGTGAATGTGGCTACGATCGCCGTCATCCTTGGCTGGCCGCTACTCGCTCAATACCTCTACGCGCGGTTACATCATCGCCACTCGGCCGTCTAGAAGAAATGTCCGTCAAAACCATCACAAACATGCAGACAACAAAGAAAACAGCGTTTCTCTTTTAATTAAACAACTATTTGCCTTTTTTTAAAAAATCTTCTTCTAGATTTCGTCCGTTTACCACAAAATGGGTGCTGCTACTACTTCTACTTAACTGGGAAATTTCAAACTCAAAAAAGAAAAGACAAAAAAGACAAATTTATTGACTTTTTTTATATACATAATATTTGATATATTTTTCTATGGAAGATTTTCCTCCCCCCACTTTTTTTTAAAAAAGAATTTCCATGACTGCGGATATTACAGAAATTCCCTCGTTCCCCCTCCTTTTGGTATCTCCCTTCCAAACAAAATAATTCATCCGAAATATTTCGTGTGTTTTGCGCCTTACCGTTGATGATCAATTTTTACTGCTGGTTGTGTGTATGTGTGTCGATTAACGTGATGTTCTTTTTTTCTTTTCCCCCCAATTCTTGTACACTTTACACAACATTTGTGAAAAACAGGAAAACATCTTTTCCGAGCGCCAAGCGAAAAGATAATTTTGTTTTTAAAAATTCTTCTACTCATTTTTCCATCAGGGAAAATCATTTCATTTTCTCTCTTCAACTTTTTGTAGAGGAAGAAAAAATTAACGATTGTAAAGGAGTTGCAATTCAACGGGGTAACTATATATAAAATACACGACAGTTGTTATTATTACAAGGAGGAACTCGTTTCACTTTTCTTTTTATTACAGCATCTTGAGGAATTCGTGTAATAACCCTCGAGCTACTTTCTCGTTATGGCGTGATTAACTTTCTCCGCTTTCTCAAGTTCAAATTAAAAGATAAATCAATTCGTAATATTGTTCTTTTTCTGTTGAGTATATTTCTGTCATTCTTGTTTACTCATTTATATTTAACGGTCTATTTTAGTAGTCTTATTGCTGCTCACACGTTACGGCGGAATGTTAACGACAGTTATAATGAAAGTGACACAACAATCAACGAAGATGATATACAAATATTGAACTGCTGGGGGGGAGGGATATGTAGTTGGTTATTATATTGACACACACTTTGGTACAATGAAGACATAATTAGCGAGCAAGACAAAAGGACACTGACAAATTAAGACAGAACAAAACGTCAATTTAACAGTTAAAGATGATCTCTCACATGTTATACGGATAATGCGAGAGACATTTTACTGCAATTTTTGGAAGACTTTTGGTTTTGCTGTCCACGTGCTCCTATATGGCACGAGTCTCGTTGTTATTCCCGGCGACACGAATTTATTTTGAAACAAAAAGAAATCACACGCTAATTTGAATAGGGACACACCCAAACAAATGAAAACAGCTGAGCGAGAAAAAAAAAAACGAATTATGGAAATTTCAATAATTTGGATATGTGCAATTATTACGTGATATGTAGTGCACTTTCTTGGTTGTTGCAGTAAATAATAAATTAAATACAGCATATTTAAATTAATTATAAACATTTAAATATAATTGGAAAACAGTTATATAGCGCCACCGCTGGAATGCAGTAGCAATAATCATCTTTGAACAACACAATTGGAAAAAGCAAAAAATGAATAAAACTGGAATTGAAATTATTCGAACAAATATTGTTCCCAACTAAAGACGTAAGAAGGAAATGATTAACGTATAAATTGAGGTTTAGACTGTGCATGTTGGTGGCCATGAAACATTAAATGTGAACGAGGTCAAAGCCACTTTCTCTAATGATGGGGGATCCCAGAGAGTATAGTATAACAGAAGAAGAAGAAACTCTATACAAAGACACACTTATTAGAGATTATAATATTAAAAAATGTGACGGCAAGGTCAGGTGAAACGAGACGTATGTCTCGGGACACCTTGACCTTTGCACGAGTGCTTTAGTGTGCTGGACAGTAACAAGGAGTGGAGAGCCCACATCAAAATGTGCAGTGCTGTGCCAGTGCAGAGAAAATTTAAAGGTGCAGTGTAAAGTGCATCAGTGACGAAAACAATGCAGCAAATGCTGAGTGGGGGAAGGACTGGACAACGAAAACAGCCATCACACAGCTGTGTTAACATAGACGGCAAGTAACATGGAGAGCGCATGCAAGTGGTGTGTGCAATAATGACCACAACAACAATTATGTAAGACCGTGCTGCTACTTGATAATCATATAGTGATAGTGTTTAGAGGTCATGGCCCAAACGGTCCATTTCCTCCACCAGAAAGTCAACATCCTCCTCGGTGACAGCCTGATTGGAGATGATGCACCTGAAGAAGTTGGGCAGCTTGCCTTGTGGTTGGTATCCCACCATGAGAGTTCCAGTCGACATCATTCGTCCCTTGAGAATGGGCGTAATCTGTTTGGCAAGTTGATAAACATCTCTCATTTCCTATTTCAATTATTTAATTAATGACATTTTGTTTTTTACCTGTCCAAGGAGACGATCACGTTCGGGGCCAGGAGCCATGGTGCGGAAACGAGTGGGGACATACCAGAAACAGACGTTGGTGCATTCAGGTTCGGCTACAATCAACTGGAAACGTTCCGGTCTCTTTAACAGTCCTTCGACTAGATATTGAGTTAGTTCGATAAAGCGTTCCATTTGCTTGGCAAATCCTTCAGTTCCCTTTTAAATTTGGAAAAAATTGTTTAAAGTTTAGATTTCTTTTTATTAAGTTAATTTTGTTCAATACCTTGGCCCTCCACAGCAACCAGAACTTGAAAATGTCGTTGTGGCGACCACATTGTATGACTTTATCTCCCGTATCGTAGGTGACATCGTAATGTTTGTCCTGCTGGAACAAGTAATCGGCGCACATCCGGTTGCAATGGTACAGCAAACTCTGGGGAAACGAATCGAAAATGAAGTTTCTCTGGATCAAACAAATTGGACGGAAATCGAGACTCACATTTTGCTTGAAATGGACCGTTGAACATTGGAGCAAAACGTTCATCATCTTGTGGGGGTTCCAGGTGACCGAGTCGGCCCTTGTGATGCCTTCGAATTTGTAGCGGAACTTTTCGGACATGAGGAGACCCCCGCCCCAAGCGGCATCGATGTGCAGCCAGAGGTGATGCTTTTCGCAAATGTCGGCGATGGGATTGATGGGATCGAAGGCTCCGAAAACGGTCGATCCTGCAGTGCCAGTCACCATGAACGGGATCTTTCCATCGCTGATGCTCTTGAGGACCAACCGCTCCAACTCTTCCGGAATCATTTGTCCCTTTTCGTTGCAAGGAACGCTGATGCAATTGTCCGTTCCCAATCCTGAAGCAGCGGCTGCGCTCATCATGGAGAAGTGACTCTACACAAACATTTGAATATTCGTTCATTCATTTGGATTGAATTTCAAATGGAATTTTCACGTACGTGTTCGGATGTGAACATGACGAGTGGGCCGGGCAAGGATTGCAATCCTTCGCTCTTGACACGTGGATATTTGCGGTAACGGGCGGCCAGGACGGCGTACAGATTGGATATGGTTCCACCTGCGCGTTCAAATTTCATCACATCATCCGTGTGGAAATGAATTAGAATGTCAAATTGTGTTTTTACCAGGAGCCAGGATCGAATCTCCACCCTTGTAGCCGATAATCTCCCTCATTTTCTTGAGTGTCATGTGCTCCATGAGGATAAAGACGGGCGAAATCTCGTAGGTGAACATGTTGGTGTTGGCCGTGGCCGTCAGCCACTCACCGGCCATGGAAATGACGTCAACTCCATTGGACAGTTGATTGAAGAAACGTGGGTGACCTGTCAATAATTTTTCAATTTCCAATAATTCAATTCTTTTCAAATTCTTCTGTTTGTTTTTTTTAGTACACCCATCAAGAGACACACAATCCCCCCTTCTGGCAAAGAAAATCTATTCTTTGCCCTTCAGAGGAGATAACACCCAAATGTTTATAGATGCGGATGAGACCTGTCATCAACGCGGTCCCAGGAGAACCAACCACACCCCCACTATTTACCATTTCGGTATGGCCTAATATAATATTTTTTTTCTTCCTCTCCTCCGCACTCCGCACCGGGTGAGATATCTGTCGACATCAGACATTTTCTATTTTTTGGCAAAAGAAAAGGCACTAGGGCTGTTGGGTAAGAAATGGGGTCGAATGTCATCGGCACGCGCTTTACTACTACACCCCATATCGTTGCACACACAAAAGAATATCACGAGGACGCCCATAATTCATCGGGATATGTCGGCTGCAGTATGCCCCGTATATCTTTTCTCTCTCTCTCTCTTCATATGAGCAGCATTTAACCTTTTATAAGTCCCCCACCCCTCTCAAAAATACCACACTCTCTTGTACGGGAATAAAGAAAAGAATCATTTGTCACGTGAAGGGGTGGGCCAAATGTGTCAACACCAGAAAGTTGATACTTTAGCAATAAAAAAAACCCCAGTGATTTGCCGGAGGGTTTTTTATTTTTGTCATCATTTCTACCGCGAATTGAATCAAATGTGGAAACACTTTTTGATGTTGATGGCCGAGTAAATGCAATTTGGCTTTTCCCTTTCATCATCTTCACGTTATATTGGCTCTGCTGGGCTCGCAATTGGTCATCTCCCGTTTTGATATCAAAAGCTAACCGACCCGTTATCGCAATCTGTTACCAGTGCCTCCCCCTCCCTCGCTGTCGGATAATAGGAACATATCCAGCTCTCGAGGAGTAATAACCGACTGGATAACATTCTATGGGCCTTGATATTAATCACAAGGAAATTTGATTTTCCGTTTTTTTTTTTCTGACGGTCAACAACTTTTAGTGTGTCGTGATCCCTGGGGATAATCTTTTGGCGAAAGAAACTTTTCGAGAGAGAGTTTTACCAAAGGATTTCCAGCTTTTGTTTGCGTATTGTTTAGCAGTGTTTTTGGCTTTTGACATTTCCCCCCCCATTCTCTCTTCCTATTAATGATTTCTATATATATAGGAGCTCTGCCTTCCATTGTGTTGGCCCCCAGGAGGGGAGATCAATCTCCCGATTTGTGATCCCTCTTTCTCACTTTACTTGTAATAATAATACTTTTTCTTTCTCTCTTTTTCTCTCCCTATATGGTGAAGAAATGATCCATTGGACTTGTTTCCCTTTTTCTCTTCTTTTTTCTCTTTGATCGAAAAAGGATCGCAGACTGTACGGGCTGCTCAAGCTGCTGACATCTCTCTCTCTCCACCCCTCAGCTTTCAATAACGTGTTGTACGTCGTCGTCGGCTGTCGCTCACTTCTTTCTTCCAACACTTGGAATAAAAAAGCAAGGAGTGAACGGGTCGTGGCAATCCGCGTGAGACGCTACGCAGCTGCGGGCGTGAGACGGACCGTCTTGAATGCGGACGTCAAGCGGAAAGACAAAGGATCAAAATCTATTCCACCCACCCACCCAAAAAAGACACACGGATGGAAATCTATCAATCAACCGATTTTGATCCTTATAGATGTGATGTACTGGTTGGTTCCCGATTACCAGCGACTGTGTTCTTGATCGATCCGCAAAAATTCTCTCGCTCCTTTTTTATTTCCGTCGAGCTCCTAGATGAGAAAACAAGGAGCCAATCGAATGGATAGCAGCTGCTTCCATCTCTCCCCACCCCACCCCATATGGAAAAGCGAAGGAGGCCGAAACCACGAAACGCAACTTTTCCATCAGACGCCCATTCCCTTTGAATATTATTACATACGCCATGGAAAAAGAGTGGAAAATCTTATTCGAGAGAGAGGAGCTGGAAGCATATTAAAATGGTGCGTTGCCATGTGCTGCCATTCCCGGAGGGAGTTCAATTTTTCCTTATCATCTCCAAACTAAAAGAAAATGTTTGTTAATTTCCCTTCAAATTGAATTCGATTTCGAATAGGCTGCACCGAGAGGCGGCAGAAGGAGCCTCAACTGGAAATGTCAAACACTCGTGGCCCCCCACCCGAGTTAGTAGTATTGTAGCAGTGATTGGAGGATCGGGTCCGGCGATAAGAGTCTGAGGGATATCATCCACTTCATTTCCTCCTGCGCTGTCCAATTGTTTGGTGGGCGCACACACACACAACTGACACGCCATTTCCACCCACAAGGATGAAGGGGGGGATCCCTCCATCACATCCGCCTACACTCCTATACCTCGGATAGGTTTGACATTTCGGGTTAAACAGCAGCTGCGGTTCGTCACATATATCCGAAATAGAAGGTTGTATCAATATTATTCCATCTTGTTTAGAAACGCCTAAACTACTATTTAATCCACCCTATTAATTCAGCGTGGCAAGGATCTTTTTTCTTTTGTGTTTGAGCTGCGGCTAATTGGATGGGCATTCCACCAGTGTTGTCGTCTCATACAGACAGCGACAGCCATTCATTTCAATCTTGTTCCCTTTAGCTCCTAGATTTAGGCCCTACTAGAGAAGAGGAGGAGAGGCTTTAGGATTCAGCTGGACACTAGAGAGGGGACAGAAGAGTGTCTGAAGAGGAGGAACAAATAACAATCTAGCGGGTAATGAGAGATATACAGGCCGACAGAGCGGGGAGGGTGTTAA
The DNA here is from genome assembly GCF_021134715.1 of Daphnia pulex. NCBI lineage: Eukaryota > Metazoa > Arthropoda > Branchiopoda > Diplostraca > Daphniidae > Daphnia > Daphnia pulex. The sequence continues at coordinate 11,873,218 of NC_060023.1, read as the reverse complement.
GGAACGGCTTATTCGTAACGAAGAAGAAGAAAGAAAAGTAATAGTTAGCCTCCTATTTTTATTCCATTACGGATCGACAGGCTTCCTTAGACCCACCAGGGCTTGATCCAGCATTTCTATTCCGGCGGCCGGAATGAATAAGACCATCATCATTGATCTCTCTTCTTCTTCTTGCCAGGGCTATAAAACGTCGCCCTATTTTCGCTGTTATTACCATTCGTTTGTTTTTGTGTGATTCGGATCGATGGATCTGAGGTTCCTTGATTCACTCCTCCTCCCAAAAAATAATTTGATGTCAAATGGATCAAGTCGTACATTTGGAAATCCCCTCCGAAACTTTTTGACAGAAAGAGACATGTGTGTTTTCATTTCCCATTTATAAAAATCTAAAGAGACATTGAAATCCTCCTGATCCGCAAACCCCTTCTCCTCCTCCCGGAAGGCTTTTATTCCGGTCCCTGAATGTCTTTCCCCTCCGTACGGAGAGAGAGAGAAGCCCATCGTCATTTTTTGGGGCTGAAAACAAAAGAGAAAGACACAACAGGAGCTCCTAAACAGAGACGGAAAGGATTTAGGGGGACGAGGAAGAACAGAAAATGGACGTTGACTTGTGTACGTAAGGCATGGGGGGGCTGCGACATTTACAGTTGCAACTTTATTGAAGGGCCTTGGGCCGCATCGAAAAGGATTGGCGCTGGTTGAAGCGGAAATAATCCCGTCGCACAACCGAATTATTTCACAGACTGCTGACTGCAGTCGGCACTAGGACATTTATAAGCGCCTGAAATGTTTAATTGAATTTCATTTGAACCTGTTTTGACTTGATAGGTGAGCGTGTCGCGACAATCGGCCAGGAGCTGGTCGATGTTCTTGGGCTGGTTGGGCAGAGACAAGTCGATGATCTCCAGCAGCTGCTCCGGATGATGGAAGTCGAGGATCTTGCTGGAACGGTCGAACGTCTTGTGCAGGAAATCCATCAGGATCTCCGTCATCCGGTTGAGGAATTCCCTCGTCTCCGGCTCGCTATCACCGACATGTGGCAGCAAATCTACAACCACCAGAAAAAGAAAAAATAACTTGTAAGTAGAAAAATCATCTATTTCTTTCTATAGAAAAAAGAAAAAAGGAAATTTCCTGTTTATTTAAGGGCGAGGGAACTGATCTGCGGTCGTGTGTGATTGGAGATTGATTGGAATGATAACACCCTGGTGGTCCCCCCCCCCTTTTCCTTCCTACCCGTCGGGGGATATTTATAGCGCCATTCATATCTTTGATAAGTCTCCAATCAGCGACATCTTATTTTTTTAAAATACTAATAATATCGCGCCTGTGTATTTAATTATTTCGGGGGGTATAGGCTTTGATTTATTGAATCCGGATGGATAGGCTATAATCATCCATCATTCTCTCACCCCTCCCTCTACGCTCAGAGAAAGAAAAAACACACGGCATGGCAGAATATCATGCGGAGTAAACAGAAGAGCCCAATTTGAATAGTAATTTCGGGGCCTATACACATACAGTGAAGGGGGGACTGTGGTAGCTGCTACTGCAAGAGAGAGAAAAGCCCCTTCTGGTTTGTGACGATACCGAAATCTGTTGGTGTCAACACAAACACGCACAGACACAAAAGACACACTCTCTGTGTGTCGGCATACATTAAAATTATATGTTTAGGACTGGCTGAAGTTGAGGGCATTTCTACATGGAAATTTTAATTAGAATTTTTGATTATTATTTTCAAAGTTGTAATCGATTGTTGCGAGTTATGTGGCGTATGTCGGGATCCGGAATTGACTAAATGGATGTTCAACATCGGGGAATGGAATGCCAATATATGTGGAGGGCCCCCAAAACATTTCATCGTACTGGAAGCTCCTAGTTCTACCCCCCCGACAAAGCAACAATGGAATAATAATAGTCATATATATATCTCTATATGCGGAAGGATGGATGTACATATCTCGATATGTATTCTCAGTCTACGTTGTATATATATTCTGCTGCTGCAACACAACAGTTTGGTGGATGCATTGTGTCTCAGTCGTATCATCCCCCCCACCCGTTTCCAAGAATGGGGAGGGGAATTGAGATCAGGGGGGGGGGGCAGCAGCTTGTGCATTCTTCACTTTAATTAAACGAAAACTACAAAGAGGCAAATAATCAATGGCTCGGCGCGTTCTCTCTCTCCCTCTGCACCCCTCCATCGAATTTTTTTTTAGAGAGAGAAAAGCGACGGACCAGAGTTTGTAATATGCATTCAACAATTTCACAACAACAACAACATTGAGAGTTGTTATTACGACATCAACTTTTCAATGAAGAATTGACTACCAATATGTGAGAGCTATTGTTGTTCGAACCCTCTCGGATTGAAAATTATTCGATTGATTTTTATTTTAACATTTCAATTTTGAGAAAATGGACAAACTTACCGGAATAGTAGAGGGCGCCAATGTCTTTGGCCAACCTGCGGTTTCCCTGTTCCTCCTGGACGGACATTTTTCTTTTCTGTTCTGTTACGGAATGAAATATGAAAACGACTTTTCAATTTCTGTTGTTTTTGGTTGTTGGGAGAAAAAGTTTTTTTAATAATAACCAGCTGCTACCCAGTCGTGATTTATAGATTTGGCGCTTCTATTCAACTTGAACTTGACTCGACCGATGGATATGTGCCATTTGCTAACCCTGCCTTTTATACCATCTGTGTAGGGTCCATCCTCCTCCTCCTCCGTGCTAGATGCTGACAGATGCTGCTGGATGCCGTCGGCTGCCTCTGCGCTTGTGCCGCAAAATCCTTCCCTCAAGATGTTTGAAATGGGAGGAGTTTGTGAGTGGATTCCAACCAGTCACGCCATCGAGATCCTCCTCTACCCCCACCCAAGAAAGGCCGTGAGATGATGACGACGTCTGCAATCGACCAATCCTCTTTTCCAACCTCGTAACAAACAAACAAGAAACTGAGTCGAAAATGAATCCTGGATCGAAGAAATTTATTGGCAACCCCAATAAACCCAATTTTGTATTTCAGACAACTTTGATTCATCACCGACGGTCGTTTCATTCCTCCCACGTGGGATCCAATAATAACAGACGGGTTAGTATAGTTTAGATTTCTCCGTGATTAAATGTCGATCGATTGAATATTGATAAATCTCGGGCATAGATTTTTATTCCGGCATGTTGGAAACGTCGCACATGTGCGGGGGTGTTGTATTGTGGATGCTGTACAATTTTTATGACTGGGCCGATGGGAGGGAGGGTCTATCTATACCCGTGAGAGAGAAGGAGCTAACATGCGTGAAACAGCTGGGCGTCATCGCTCAGGAACAGCAGCAACTCAACCGTTTACAATATCACGATATCGTATCTAAAACCTTCGCTACTTGCATTTAAGACTTATGGAATTGCGCAGCAGAGATCACCAGCGTCACCCCTCCCGCGTTACATATGGCGAGAGATTTCAGGGTCCAAATTCCAGGCACTAAACTAATTAATATTCACGTTATGGTACATGGGTCCCTGCTTGTTCAAATTGTTGATGATATTTCTCTTCCATTTGGAACCTGTCGTTCAAATTCTTTTGTTATTTTCCCCCTTCGTTCAGTTGTTGTTTCGTAGAATATTCTCGACTGTTTAATTCGAATAATTTTTCTTCATCTTTCTCGAGACGACTACGAACGTCAAGATGTTATTGCTGTTGCTGTAATTGATGTATTGCGTCTGTTAATAATTTCTCCACGTATAAGAGGAGGGCGGGAAGGATACTGCGAGATATTTAATCGATCGGGAAAGATCAATTCAAACTAAAACCAAGCAATAGATGTTTTATAAACAAGGGAGTTTATTGGCTGGATACAAAATTTGGTGTAATTCGTTTCAAGATAACATGTGATTTTTCTCTTTGATTCAGCGACGTCGGACCGGAACTAATTCGCAATTACACAATACTCCTCCGTCGCCCGTCTTGCACAAATCAGCGCAGACTTGGCCCCAGTCACGAGTTGTCGTTGTCGTCGCCACCGTAACCACTTCCGCACGGCCCTCTAAGAATAAAAAAAAATTTCATTTTAAGCGATGGAAATTTGAATCGTTTAATGAAATTTACCGATGCTTCGGACTGCGATGGAATTGGCTTGCACCGAGACCAACATGACCGACATGAAAGCGACGAGGACGCAACAAACGGTCAGTTTCATTTTTCAATTTTCTCTTTTAGTTCTAAAATTAGATTAAGAAATTTGAAATTTTCGATTGAAATATTTTTCAATGGAAATTAAATTCGTACCTGAACGTTTTTTAAGCGAAAATGTTGAGCGCGTACAGTCTGGAATGAGTCAACAATTGTATTAAGAATTGATTCAGAAACTTGTGGACCTTTATGACTTGACGTGTAAGAATAGCGGGTACAACGTGAACTTTCATATCAGAACGAAATCGAACGTCATCGTTACCAAATCTCCCGGCCGCAAAGATTAGAAACGAGACGATTTTATAGCTACACTAATAATCTCTTCCAGCAGCTGATATCTTGTGTTCTAACCTTGATAATGAATTAGGGGGGGTCTCTCCTTTTTGTTTGTCCGTTCCCGATACACACAAACAAAAGTCATTCAACAACAGTTGAAACGGATTGCAATCTACTGCGCATTTGAACATGTGTTACGTCGTGCACATCGACGAGTAATCCCGTCGCTAAGTAGCTAGGCCCCTACTTAATTGTGTCGGTGATAAAAAAAAGACTCTCGGCTCCTTTCCAATTCTAATCCGAAATGGCGCCGTCGGGATCATCTGGAACGAAATAATAAAAATAAAATGAAAACTTGTAGATGTCGATCGATTGTAAGAAATCGATTCTCAAAACATTTCGCGGCTCTGCTGTTGAAAAGTTGATTTTTAAGTCAAACGAAAAGTCGATTTGCGAATATTTGATTGATTGCCGAGCGCAAGTGAACTAATTCAACAGCTAATTGGATACTCGAGTTGGCAGCTGTTACGACGTCCAAGGAATGAATGCGCGTGGCATGTCGATTATTAGTGGCGACCTCGAAACGCCAACGTGGGGAATGCGCACCGATCCGGGCACCACCCAAAAACACGTGCGGAAGCGAATGCCGAATAGACTGGATGGTTGTTTTTGTTTGCGCCTCGTGTTTATAATTTGTTGCGAGTCATCGTCAAGCATTGTTGATCTGCCATCAATCCTCTCTATCTCTTTTGTTTTGTTGTTGTTGCCATAAGAGTGTCTTCTTTTTTTCGTTATTAAAAGAACACACAAAGTCTAGAAGCCAAAAAAGTTTGTGCGCGCGGCTATTTCTATTTCGCCACTTGAGGTTGTTTTCTATATTTGACCCTCGAGTGTTTGAAATGTCCCATCATTCTTTTTCCTTTCGCTGGCCTCTTGGAACTCTTCCACCCGTAGGAAACGTCTAATTTCGACTTGGCACGTCCGACTGAAGTCGTACCCGCTACCGTTTCGCTTCCTTCCTTCCGCCCCGAGTTGCGTCATCGCACTCAATTGATCGCATGATGAAATGAATATTCCTAGACATTAATAATACTACCAACAATCGGCCGTTTTTCTTTTTTCACGATTAAATGACTGCCATCTGGCGGCTGATGTTACCAACTAAGAAAATTCGTCAAGTGGGGCAGCGTCCCTTTTTGTTTTATCTTTTAAAAAAGAAACGGCCAGTGAACTTTGCGATGAATATCTCGTTACTAATGAATTGCGTGTACACAGGATGTTTGCTCCACATGATGTTGCCAAATGTAATAGATCCGATAGGTAGTTGAGGAAGCGCCAAAGTGTATTGTGGAATGTGCGGTAATATTATGATGAAAAAGGCACTGCAATACACACCAGAGAGATAAGAATATAGATGTGGGGGTAGGAAAGATGTTTTAGGGCTTTGTTATTGGATCAGAACATAAGTACTAATTAGAGATGTTTTTTTGTTTTTTTTTACGAGGAATTTAATGAATTTATTAAATCGAGAACTGGGGTAATATGAAAGTATAAAATAAGTCGTATAATCCCCCGATCTAACCGCTCATGACGGCACGAACAAATTCTTCATAATTCACGTTGCCCTGGGAGTCTTCATGGCCATTCAATAGTTCTCCAACTTCTTCATCAGCCAACTTCTCACCTAAATTCAAAATAATTGTTTGTTTATTATAAATGACACACCCAATGTTGAATGCAAGTCATTAGGCGTTACCCAAGGTTGTGAGGAGATGTCTGAGTTCTGCAGATGAAATGTAACCATTGCCATCTTTGTCAAAATGCCTCAGTCCTTCAATGAAATCTTCAGCTGTATCGGCTGAACGGTTTTTGGAAATGGCTTGGAGGATTGGCAAAAACACCTCAAAGTTGACACGAGCCTCTAAAGAATTACAAAAGAACATGAACTGATTGAACCGGAAGATCTCTTTCAATGTAATTACCTGGTCGGTGATTGTGGGTCAACTTCTTCACATCAGATTCTGTGGGGTTCTGTCCCAAGGCACGCAAAATGTCACCAATCTGAGACACCTGAACACAACCATCTCCTTTTTGATCAAAAAGTTGAAATGCTTCCTGAAAGTCTACAAGAGAAATATTCAATTAATGCATCAGAAAGGGAACGGCAAGGGAAATCTAGGCCGATTATGTCAAAGGTCTGCACCAACTTTCATTACCATATAAGGTATGAAAATTGCATCTTTAAAAGTTTTCTTACCAGCAAGTTGATCTTCACTGTATCCGGCCTTTAAATAGAAGCAGAAGAATAAGAAATAGTTAGATTATTTATTTCAACCAATTGTAACCGTTTAACTGTCATTAGAAAATCAATTACCATTTTTTTCGAAACGTGAACTACAGAACAGAAACACACCCAAACGAATGCACAAGCAGTCTGTGTTGAAATTTTTTTGGAAACTGACGTCAAATGGTCCGTACCATAGATATAAAATGTAGACTAGCAACGCTAAAAATACGCGCCACCTTTTGGCGAGATAACAATAGGAGTCTGTTATTGAAATGGTTGAAATAAGATAATTCAAGGTCCATAAATACGCGAATATTTAAAAAATTGAGAATTGTTTTAGTTGATTTTGCCTCCAAAATATTGATTTATTTTGTTACCACAATTTTCATTAAACGTAGTTCCAAGCTTTGGTGGTTCGCCGCTTGAAAACATTTTTGTTCGACCAATCCTATCTCTCTTCTCTTCTCTCCAAAATGTTAACAATGAAGCCATCATTTTCTTTCAGTTTTATTTTTAAAATTGGCTTTGTCGAGCGATAATAGTATTTTGTTATTGATCAAATCTATATTTTTTCATTATTGAGTTGTTTTTTTTTAATGATCATATTCTGTGTTATCGGCATCTCTGCAAAGCGTAGCTACCTCTCAGCTGTCACTACGTGGCGTGCAGTCAGTTGACGTTTGAGCCGGTTTATTTTGGACGGATGCTTAATTGAGAAAAATATTATTCTATAAAGGCACAATGGAAGTTTTATACAGCATTCCTTTTTCCGTGTTGGAAGTACCCAATTTGAAAATAAAAAAACCGACATGGTTTCACCAGCCCTCAGCAATGACCGTGTTCTCTATCGTTCTGTTGTCATATTTCATGGTTACAGGAGGTGTGTATAGAATATTGCTGTTATTGACAAATATAAAATCATGATTGTTTAATATTATTTTGATCTAATCAGGTATAATCTATGATGTTATTGTGGAGCCACCTTCAATTGGGTCAACAACTGATGAGCGAGGACATTCTCGTCCAGTGAGTTTTACCATATCAAAGACTCCCACTATGTGTTTCTAAATGCTTGATGGTTTATTAATTTGAATAGGTTGCCTTCATGCCATACAGAGTCAATGGCCAATACATTTTAGAAGGTCTTGCATCCAGTTTCATGTTTACCCTTGGTGGATTAGGCTATGTAATACTTGACCAAACCCAATCTACTACCATGCCTAAGTTCAACAGACTGCTTCTCATCTTTCTTGGATTTATCTGCATTGTTATTTCATTCCTGACCACATGGATTTTCATGAGAATGAAACTGCCGTAAGTTATTCGTTTCTTCAACTCCATGACACCAATTTAAATGTTTTTATTATTTTATTTTAGTGGTTATCTGCAGTCATAGATGTGATGACCAACAATGGGGATGAAATACATAAGAGTTCAAGTATAATTTTGTATGCTTTCTGGCCCTTCTCTCTGTACTTTGCTGCAAGTCTCTGTTTTTCTAATTGCCACTTCCCTACTTTTCTGCTTGTTGGCAATACTGAGCTTCTAAATGAAGCTGAAAAGAAGTGACAACTAATAATGACAATTACAATCTTAACACAATGTATTAAATAAGTCTGTACTGGGACCTATGTTACATAACTTTACATAGTAGAAAAACCCTTTTTAAATCTACTTAAATTTGCCTTAATTCCAGGCCATAGAAGACCCATGTTTTTCATGTGCCATTCTACATTATACTTCAAGTGCTTTTCCCTATTTTGATCTAGGAATGCCCTGTAGAATTCAGATAAATCATCAGCAGTTAGGGGTTGCCCTGTTGTGGTGGCATCTTTACCTCTTCTCTCTAACACTGATGTCACAAATTCTTCTTTGGCCTGCTCATGGATGCAGCGTTATCAAAAGTAAATTCAAATTTATAGTAATTAGACAATTAATCACCTGGGTAAATTGAACATTATGGATAGTCCAAAATAAGTGGTTCCATTCCTGTACCTGAGCCCGTCTAAGTCTGTACTCTTTCTCAGCTTCAGTTTCATCAGGGGCGATATAGAAGGTGATTAGGCGAAGACTTGACTTTGGGTCTGGAGGGCCGTAGACATCTGTTGTGGCAATGGCTTTAGAAACAGCCTCTGGAACCTATAAATTATAAGGCTTATAACACAAAGTGGGAAATTTCAAAAAATAGTGCTTTACCTCTGTAGAAAAACAACGATAAAACAAAAAACGAGTTGTCGAGACGCGTGTGGCTGTAGCTAGAGTCGCCATCCTTGTAAAATGTAAACATTTCATGTCCATCTAGTGACCACTTTCTCAATTTAAAATTTCTTGCTACATTCCCATAGATGGTGTGCGATGAACAAATAAGAATTGTATTATTCGCCATTTAATTTGGAGACGCTGATCGTAAATGCAAGTAAATTTCTCTACGCCTCTACGGTGTACTTTTTTCCTGACATTTTTGTAAAAAAAATGGTAATTCTTCCTTATATTCTTTTAAGTTGTGAATGTAGATTATTGGTTTGTTACTGTTGTTTTTGTTGAGAACTTATTGACTAAGAAAAGAGGTTTCTAACAAGGGTCAACCGTGTGCACATTATGAAATGAATATGGATTGATCATGTGTTTGAAACTTTTTAGATAAGTTAGCAGTGGAACATCTTCAAAAAAGTCGAGTGTCCTTCAAACAATATGGAAGAAAAAAAAGTGGTTCGAAATGGAAGATTTATTCATTCACCGAAGAAACGAGTCAATTTACTTAAATGTAAATTTGGATAAAGTGAGTTTTAAGTCATTTGGTATTAATTTGATATTGTTTTTTGTAGACCCATCCCCGGCAACGTCAACCTACAGAAGCAGAAGGAAGAGGCCAGTTTGCATGTCCTTCACTTTCGAAGGTCACTGAGATCATTACGTAAAACTGTCAATGTTGTGGTGTAGAGGTTGGGTAAGAAAGGCAAGTTTTACATAACCATTTGGTATTCATTTTGATAATGTTTTTTGTAAACCCATCCCCAGCTACGTCAACCTGCGGGAGGAAAGGCCAGTTTGTATGTCATTCAACCGAAGGTCACGGAGATCATTACATAGAATTGGTAAAACTTTCTTGCAGTGGTGTAGAGGTTGGGTGAGAACGACACGTGTTGCAACATTATCAAGTAGGTCTACAATTGCCGCAAGCCTTGAGTTGAGAGGTAAGGGTGAGAAAAAGTCGTATAAAAGGAGAGAGAAAAGGCCACAGTGATCAGTCGAGTGAACGTCTACGACACGGCAACAACTGCAGCGCACCAGATGACTTCTTCATCTCATTATCAGTTCGCAATCATGGGTAAATAATCAATTTTAATTCGAGTCGTGAATGAATTCTATCTTATGTTAGTTATTGAAATGACTAGTTGTATTCGAAAATTAATTTTTAAATCGTTTATTGTATTGTTAACTATGACGCCGTGCTGCAGTTGGGTGTTGCATCGTTGATGTCGACCACGAGAGAAAATCATACTGCAACATACTCTGCTCCATCTTAAAACATGGGTAAATATTCTGTTTGTTTTTAACATGGAGTTGTGAATCATTCCATATTTTTCTATTCGTTAATTTACTAGTTCTAACTAATAATTAATGTTAAATTATTTTTTGTCTAGTTGACTATGGGTCGTGCTGCTGTTGGGTGTTGTATCGTTGATGGCTGGGGCGATCACGGGGTACCGATGTATTTGAGTGTGGTGGTACCAAACCGCAACGCCGCCGCTTTACTACACAACGAAGTCAACATACGGAACATGTACTTCCCGAGGCCCCTAAATACTACACCACCAAGGCTCTAAGTATTAAACTAAAACCTACCGATGCCTCATCTAACTATACTAATGCTCCCATGTACTATTCTGTTCCCAGCTACTACACCGAGGATCTAACTTGTTACATCACCGAAACGCCCAAATACTGCACTACAACCTACGTTGCCCCAGCTTACACCACGAAGGGAGCCGAGTACTACACCGCGAAGGTAGCCGAGTACTACACCACGAAGGTAGCCGAGTACTACACCACGAAGGTAGCCGAGTACTACACCACGAAGGGAGTCGAGTACTACACCACGAAGGGAGCCGAGTACTACACCACGAAGGGAGCCGAGTACTACACCACGAAGGGAGCCGAGTACTACACCACGAAGGGAGCCGAGTACTACACCACGAAGGGAGCCGAGTACTACACCACGAAGGGAGCCGAGTACTACACCACGAAGGGAGCCGAGTACTACACCACGAAGGGAGCCGAGTACTACACCACGAAGGGAGCCGAGTACTACACCACGAAGGGAGCCGAGTACTACACCACGAAGGGAGCCGAGTACTACACCACGAAGGGAGCCGAGTACTACACCACGAAGGGAGCCGAGTACTACACCACGAAGGGAGCCGAGTACTACACCACGAAGGGAGCCGAGTACTACACCACGAAGGGAGCCGAGTACTACACCACGAAGGGAGCCGAGTACTACACCACGAAGGGAGCCGAGTACTACACCACGAAGGGAGCCGAGTACTACACCACGAAGGGAGCCGAGTACTACACCACGAAGGGAGCCGAATACTACACCACTACTTACGCTACTACCACTTACTACACCGAAGCACCTAAGTATTACTCTGCCCCGAGTTATTACAACACTAAGGCAGCCGCAACTTACTACATGGAGCTTCCTTAATGTCAGAGCCGACTATTTGAGTTTATTATTATTTGTCGGTGGTCTTCATGATCATTGGTCACTGGGAGTTAATTGTTGATCTTAAATGAGTAAATAAAAATATTAATGCGGGTAATTCTTTTGCAAGACTTCAATAGTAGTAACTTCAAGCCTGTCAACGTTGTTTCATGTCTCAATGGTGATTACTGCCATAGTCACTCTACATACGGACATGTTCTAGCGGTTTAACGATGATATTTCAAGGGTAAGTTACGAACAAACTTGTAACTGTTGGATCTGTTAAAGGGAAGTGACTGATCTTGGTATAAATGAAAGACTTAAAAGTTGAGATAATTCCTAAACAAGACTTGGTATAAACTAAAAGATAATGAACAAAAAACTTATAAAAAGAATTGTGTTATATTGTCCCACCTCCACCCACAATTCCACCACATTTTACAATCACATACACATATACATACATACATTTAAGTTAACCCGTTGGCTGCCACGCCATACAACCCGTAGGTTGCTTTCTACTAATCTACGTGCCACGTCTGAAGGATCCATGACCAAGTGGGACTTGCCATTGCTGACAAGTCCGTGCTGACAAGGGGAGGACTAAGGTGCATTGCCTTTTAACAGGCTTGCCTTGCGGCAAAGTTTGGGCTTGGCGACTCCCCGACCCCGCGGCTTTTAAACCACGAGACCGAACAGCGCGGCCCGTGCAGTGGAGGACAAAGGTGTGGCAGCCAACGGGTTAACTAACACAAACACAATAATACCAACAATATGATGATCCACGTTGATGACGAGTCTCGGTGTCGGTCGCGATTCCACCGAGTTTCGTTCGCACCAGGAGCAGGGGCAACGTCCGACGGAGACCGGTGACGATTGTTAAAGATGGGAAAATCCATCTTCTCGACGTCTCCTCTGCATTACCTGAATAAAAACAAAACAATTCTTACTTAATAAAGTGACATGCCAATAAAAGTTACATAATACATATAGGCACATCGATCTGGTTTTTTAGCTCAAACATTTAGAAATGCAATTTTTAAAACTTAAAAACAAGCTTGCAATATTAAGAACTGTACACATAACAAAGCTCACTTGCTAGTCTAAAAAAAAAATCCGGAAGTAGACCGGAAGTAACCACAGCGCCTCAACCATTGAGCTGTCATCAAATTAAACCACATATTCGTGATCTCCATGAAATTTGGGGTCGATTAGATGTGATTTAAACGAAATCCAAAATTTGGCCAAAATCGAGAATTTTCCTGAACTATAGTTCAGGAAAATTTTCGAAACCGGAAGTACGAAAACGTAAAAAATATAACATGAACTTTACCACAAATTTTACGAGGATCACGAATATGTGGTTCGTTTGCTCCTCGAATGAATATTTACTGAACTACAGACTGAAATGAGCAAACCGAAAGTAGAAAAAAAAAGCAAAATATCGAAAATTTAACAAGTGAGCTTTGTTACTGGCATAGTAATCGTCAGTTATCACTAAATATTTCAAAAAAATAACTGCCGATAAATGTTAAAAGACATGTGCAAAGTTTCTGAAACTGACTGTTTTGACAGCTGCAAATTTTCAAAAAGCCATCTAGCGTTGGAAAAAAGAAACTTCAATGTTAAACTTTGTTGGCGCGAAAGAAGGGCCTGATTTTGGAAACTACTACACGGACAGACTAAATCTAACTCAACTAGACTATTGGTAGATAACCTACGAAAATAAGTCAAATGTTGGGTACCTGGGCATAATCCCGTGGTGAATGATGACAGGTGTGTCACAGCGGGCGGAAGCGAACACTGAAGTGATTTAATTCGCCAATGAAGCACAAGAAGCAGCGTACGTGGTGAAGATAAGGACCCGAACGTTGGTAGAAGTCCTTCTTCTGTCATGGACAAAAACCAGCGTTGGTTCAGGACTCACGATTCCATGAAGAAACTGCGTTGTAGATTGAAACTGGCGGCCGACTCGCGATCTCAGAGGACGTCATAAATAGTTCTGTAAAAATGAGTTGGGAATTAAAAGGAAGCTTAAACAAAATTAACTCATAGTAGCATGGTAAAAGGTGATAATGATGTTTACCTTTATCATTTGGGTGACGAATTCAGTAAGGCATTTGACTTTCATCAAGCAGATCTGGTAAATGTACTAAATACACTTCACACTCTTCATGTACATTCACTGAAACTGGAACTGTAATTAGCAATTGGATAAGGAAAATTATCTAAATTATTTACAAATTTACATATGAAAAACAAAACTCTACCTATCTCTCAGCTGGGTTGCCTTCTGAGCGGCTGTAGAAACAGTTGGACACTCGACAAACATTCTGACACAGGTTACACTTGCAAGATTCAGAAAAGATCCATGGTCCATGCACAAAAACTTTTGTCTAATTCCACTGTATGCAGGCTTCAAATATGAGTTTCAGGCTTTTGACAGCATAAGGATTTAATGGATGGAAAGTGACTGAGCACTAAGTCAACTTGTTGGAATGACGGACTGACTTTCTAGAATTTGAAGAAATGGATGTAATAGATAAAAAAATAAGGAAACTAGGTCAAGATAAACTTACACAAACGAAGTTCAATTGAGAATTCACAGAAAAATAAGTAAATAGCAACAATTTGTTTCGCCATGTTTCATGATGCAGGCCGTATGACAAAATCAATTGAAAACAGTGGCATCTAGCGGTCAGTAAATAAGGGTTGCTGACAGAAGAACTCCACCGTTAATAGAACCCTTTTGTGATTCCGAATACTCAATTGAACTTCGTTTGTAGGTTTATGGTGTAGGTTTATCTTGACCTTGTTTCTTTATTTTGAAATATTACATCCATCTCTTTAAATTCTAGAAAGTCAGTCCGTCATTCCAACAAGTTGACTTAGTGCTAAAGTTGCTTTCCATCCATTGGATCCTTATGCTGTCAAAACCCTGAAACTCATATTTGAAGCCTACATACAGTGGAATTAGACAAAGTTCTTGTGCATGGACCATAGGATCTTTTCTGAATCTTGCAAGTTGCAAGTGTAACCTGTGTCAGATTGTTTGTCGAGTGTACAACTGTTTCTACAGCCGCTCAGAAGGCAACCCAGCTGAGAGATAGGTAGAGTTTTGTTTTTCATATGTAAATTTGTAAATAATATAAATAATTTTCCTTATCCAATTGCTAATTACAGTTCCAGTTTCAGTGAATGTACATGAAGAGGTGTATTTAGTACATTTCCAGATCTGCTTGATCAAAGTCTAATGTCTTTCTGAATTCGTCACCCAAATGATAAAGGTAAACATCATTATCACCTTTTGCCATGCTACTATGAGTTAATTTTGTTTAAGCTTCCTTTTAATTCCCAACTCATTTTTACAGAACTATTTATGACGTCCTCTGAGATCGCGAGTCGGCCGCCAGTTTCAATCTACAACGCAGATTCTTCATGGAATCGTGAGTCCTGAGCCAACGCTGGTTTTTGTATCCAAGAAAGAAGAAGGACTTCTACCAACGTCTGGGTCCTTATCTTCACGACGTACGCTGCTTCTTGTGCTTCATTGACGAATTAAATTACTTCAGTGTTCGCTTCCGCCCGCTGTGAGCCTGTGACACACCTGTCATCATTCACCACGGGATTATGCCCAGGTACCCAACATTTGACTTATTTTCGTAGGTTATCTACCAATAGTCTAGTTGAGTTAGACTCTGTCCGTGTAGTAGTTTCCAAAATCAGGCCCTTCTTACGCGCCAACGAAGTTTAATATTGAAGTTTCTTTTTTCCAACGCTAGATGGCTTTTTGAAAATTTGCAGCTGTCAAAACAGTCAGTTTCAGGAACTTTGCACATGTCTTTTAACATTTATCGGCAGTTATTTTTTTGAAATATTTAGTGATAACTGACGATTACTATGCTAGCAACAAAGCTCACTTGTTAAATTTTCGAAATTTTGCTTTTTTTTCTACTTCCGGTTTGCTCATTTCAGTCTGTAGTTCAGTAAATATTCATTTGAGGAGCAAAAGAACCACATATTCGTGATCCTCGTAAAATTTGTGGTAAAGTTCATGTTATCTTTTTTACGTTTTCGTACTTCCGGTTTCGAAAATTTTCCTGAACTATAGTTCAGGAAAATTCTCGATTTTGGCCAAATTTTGGATTTCGTTTAAATCACACCTAATCGACCCCAAATTTCATGGAGATCACGAATATGTGGTTTAATTTGATGACAGCTCAATGGTTGAGGCGCTGTGGTTACTTCCGGTCTACTTCCGGAATTTTTTTTTTAGACTAGCAAGTGAGCTTTGTTATGTGTACAGTTCTCAATATTCTTAGGTAGATTTTAAGCAATTTAAAGCGCGCCTTTGAAGTTTTGAGCAAAAAAAAACAGATCAATGATCCCATATGTATTATGTGACTATTATGTAACTTTTATTGGCATGTCACTTAATAAGAATTGTTTGTCTTGATTCAGGTAATGCAGAGGAGACGTCGAGAAGATGGATTTTCTCATCTTTGACAATCGTCACCGGTCTCCGTTGGATGTTGCCCCTGCTCCTGGTGCGAACGAAACTCGGTGAAATCGCGACCGACACCGAGACTCGTCATCAATGTGGATCATCGTATTGTGTTTGTGTTTGTGTTAGTTAACCCGTTGGCTGCCACACCTTTGTCCTCCACTGCACGGGCCGCGCTGTTCGGTCTCGTGGTTTAAAAGCCGCAGGGTCGGGGAGTCGCCAAGCCCAAACTTTGCCGCAAGGCAAGCCTGTTAAAAGGCAATGCACCTTAGTCCTCCCCTTGTCAGCACGGACTTGTCAGCAATGGCAAGTCCCACTTGGTCATGGATCCTTCAGACGTGGCACGTAGATTAGTAGAAAGCAACCTACGGGTTGTATGGCGTGGCAGCCAACGGGTTAACTCAAGTGTATGTATGTATGTATATGTGTATGTGATTGTAAAATGTGGTGGAATTGTGGGTGGAGGTGGGACAATATAACACAATTCTTTTTATAAGTTTTTTGTTCATTGTCTTTTAATTTATACCAAGTCTTGTTTAGGAATTACCAAGATCAGTCACTTCCCCTTTAACAGATCCAACAGTTACAAGTTTGTTCGTAACTTACCCTTGAAATATCATCGTTAAACCGCTAGAACATGTCCGTATGTAGAGTGACTATGGCAGTAATCACCATTGAGACATGAAACAACGTTGACAGGCTTGAAGTTACTACCATTGAAGTCTTGCAAAAGAATTACCCGCATTAATATTTTTATTTACTCATTTAAGATCAACAATTAACTCCCAGTGACCAATGATCATGAAGACCACCGACAAATAATAATAAACTCAAATAGTCGGCTCTGACATTAAGGAAGCTCCATGTAGTAAGTTGCGGCTGCCTTAGTGTTGTAATAACTCGGGGCAGAGTAATACTTAGGTGCTTCGGTGTAGTAAGTGGTAGTAGCGTAAGTAGTGGTGTAGTACTCGGCTCCCTTCGTGGTGTAGTACTCGGCTCCCTTCGTGGTGTAGTACTCGGCTCCCTTCGTGGTGTAGTACTCGGCTCCCTTCGTGGTGTAGTACTCGGCTCCCTTCGTGGTGTAGTACTCGGCTCCCTTCGTGGTGTAGTACTCGGCTCCCTTCGTGGTGTAGTACTCGGCTCCCTTCGTGGTGTAGTACTCGGCTCCCTTCGTGGTGTAGTACTCGGCTCCCTTCGTGGTGTAAGCTGGGGCAACGTAGGTTGTAGTGCAGTATTTGGGCGTTTCGGTGATGTAACAAGTTAGATCCTCGGTGTAGTAGCTGGGAACAGAATAGTACATGGGAGCATTAGTATAGTTAGATGAGGCATCGGTAGGTTTTAGTTTAATACTTAGAGCCTTGGTGGTGTAGTATTTAGGGGCCTCGAGAAGTACATGTTCCGTATGTTGACTTCGTTGTGTAGTAAAGCGGCGGCGTTGCGGTTTGGTACCACCACACTCAAATACATCGGTACCCCGTGATCGCCCCAGCCATCAACGATACAACACCCAACAGCAGCACGACCCATAGTCAACTAGACAAAAAATAATTTAACATTAATTATTAGTTAGAACTAGTAAATTAACGAATAGAAAAATATGGAATGATTCACAACTCCATGTTAAAAACAAACAGAATATTTACCCATGTTTTAAGATGGAGCAGAGTATGTTGCAGTATGATTTTCTCTCGTGGTCGACATCAACGATGCAACACCCAACTGCAGCACGGCGTCATAGTTAACAATACAATAAACGATTTAAAAATTAATTTTCGAATACAACTAGTCATTTCAATAACTAACATAAGATAGAATTCATTCACGACTCGAATTAAAATTGATTATTTACCCATGATTGCGAACTGATAATGAGATGAAGAAGTCATCTGGTGCGCTGCAGTTGTTCCCGTGTCGGAGATCCTAACTCGACTGATCACTGTGGCCTTTTCTCTCTCCTTTTATACGACTTTTTCTCACCCTTACCTCTCAACTCAAGCCTTGCGGCAATTGTAGACCTACTTGATAATGTTGCAACACGTGTCGTTCTCACCCAACCTCTACACCACTGCAAGAAAGTTTTACCAATTCTATGTAATGATCTCCGTGACCTTCGGTTGAATGACGTACAAACTGGCCTTTCCTCCCGCAGGTTGACGTTGCTGGGGATGGGTTTACAAAAAAACAATATCAAATTAATACCAAATGGTTATGTAAAACTTGCCTTTCTTACCCAACCTCTACACCACAACATTGACAGTTTTACGTAATGATCTCAGTGACCTTCGAAAGTGAAGGACATGCAAACTGGCCTCTTCCTTCTGCAGGTTGACGTTGCCGGGGATGGGTTTACAAAAAACAATATCAAATTAATACCAAATGGCTTAAAACTCACTTAAAGGAAACAAAGTCAACAATTGAACAGTGTTTCACTCTAACACATCTTCACGAAGCAGTGGATGACACAAATTTATCCTGTCAAAAGTTTTAGGATTGCAATTCAATGTATCAATTGTAAAATACAAGTTAAATTATCATCTTTAAAAGGACTGCGAGCCATCACGTTACTCTATAGATTCGACTCAAAAGCTTAATGTTATTCAAATTAGGTTGGGCCACCAACACTCACTATTCTCACAACCAGAGAATTGAATTTAAATTTTGGCCATTGAAGAAATACAGCATACCTGTGCCATCGTTATAATGATATGCAGCATTTTATCGTACAAAATTTTCCATCCATTTCCCACCTTTTAAACACTATCCTTCAATACCTGTTCAGTTGGATGTTTGTAGATCAAACGATTAGCTGAGAAGAGAAATTTCATTAATCAATATAGAACATGTTAATTTTTTTTAATGAAAACGCACACACAATGAAAGGTTGCAATTGCCTTACCCAATAATCATGTTGCTCATGTGTGTCTGCAGAGTCAAAAGATTTTTAAGTCATCAAACTCCACTTTTCGGTCCGGCGACCCCTGGCTTACTGCTGACTGCCCCCACAGCACCGGCACCACCGTCGATATATCCAGTTGCCATAGTTTTTCTCGTTTGTCTTCATCAGTGATACATTTAGGCCTGATGTGGAAGAGAAACTATGGTCAGCATTGATACACATGTAAACTTCAGGGCAAAACATTTTGTGTACCTCCAGCAGTTCAGGTTGGGGTGTGGCATACACTGAATGCCCAAGTTCACTTGTTCTTCACCACTGGATGCTGTAATGAAGTGGAAAAAACCTAGACTTAGGTGAACGATGGTGATAAGCCCTAGATGTACTCACAGAATTTAATTTTCTTGTGGCACAAAATGTTTTCAACATGCAGAAATTGAAATCCAATCCAAACCATTTATGCCTGGCTTCTTGTTCTGGAATTCTGGCGAGGGAATCCGGTTGTGTTTTCAACATTTCCTTGACTGCTCCACCACGTGTACACCCGTTCGCAGTTATTAAGATATAAGATTGGGCAATTGCTTACTACAATTAAATCATTCAAATGTCCAAATGATGAAACTTCAGTGTACATGACACTACGTTGAGTTGGAACTTGGAAGCCTCAATCCTGGGTCTACTCCAGGTCTACTCTATGACCGTCGACCGACGTGAATTTTTAATCCGTCTGGACCGGAAGACGCAGCCTACAGAGTACAGACTAACTTTCGTCAAACTAAGTTGAACTAGTTAGCGAACTAGGGATGTTGCCAATTGATGAAGCTTGATGCCACCTAATAATCAAATGTGAAGAAGATCAGATCAGAGGCTGCATCAGAGCCTTTAACTGGCTCTGGCTGCATTAGTGCATTTCAACTATTCAACCAGTATCACAATTCAGAGCAACACAGAGACATGGATTCATATTAATACGTATTACTGATTGCTCTGAAATAAAAGAAATAAATTACTTATTTTTTGTTTACTTCTATTTCAACGTGAGCGCCACAAATAAAATTTTTAATTAAATTAGGAGAATAATTAGCTTTAAGGCCTTTAACTTTGTCGAAAAACAAACTGAAACAAAAAACGAGTTGTCGGTTCAAAATGTAAACATCACATGTCCCTCTAGTGCCACTTCGATATTTCAAAGTTACCCTCAACATTTCCATCTAGCGATTGAAATCAAAGCTAATGCTTTGTCATAACATCGAGTTGAATAAGAAGACTCAAAGAAAAAACAACATGGCTTTGCGAAACTTGTCCCAAATAGGCCGAAAGATTTTTGAAAGAAATGTTATGAAAACTAGTAATATTTTTGCAGTGAGTACTCGAAATATTAAACAGGGTAATATTCCTACTTCATTTAGTTTATTTTTAAAAATTCACATATTGATCTACTTACTTATAGTTACCCAAAATGAAACACCGGACGGAACTGTAGTGATTGCCGGGTCTTACCTCCCATCTTCCAGAGTTACCCAGCTAGTTACAGTCAAATTAGATAGTGAGGGACACTGCAATTCCTGCTGTTACATGTGTAAACTCAATCTAGATGTGAAACACACAGTAAGTTTTTAAATGTTTATGTTATAATATATTCTCAGTCTTGTTTTTATTTAGGATGTTCTCATTCTAAGTCAGTTTGTAAGAACTGATGGGTGTATGTTGCCCCGCAGAGTAACCAATCTATGCAAAAGACAACAGAAGCGTATTGGGACCATGGTGACTATGGCACAGAAGGCTGGACTGATGTCAAACATCAACCCGTCTTGGAGCCATAAAGACCCCAGAAAAAGATTTCAACACAAGAAGTGGAATTCTTATTGGGATGAAACAACAATTAAATGCTAGTATCAAAGTCAACAATGCAGTGTAATAAAAGAGCATTCATAAATTTGCTGGTCACACTCATGGTATAATTTATATTAAGCATTCCATCATTTCGTTATCTTGGTTTGATAGTTGCTTAAGATTAAGTTTGGCTTCAGTAAGATCTTCATTTAAAGATAAACATGCCTAGAAATGAATGAGTAATTAGGTGTTTGTATAAATAATTGAATTTTATCCTTACATTAAGTAGTGCTTTTCCTTCTTGTATTTTGCCTTCCAGTAAGGCCAAAACAGCCAAATTATTGCAAGCCTCACTATGATTTGGGGAAATGCGACGTGTCAGCTCCCAGCATTTATCCGCCAGTTCCAAGTTTCCCATTGCAAGACCTACATGACCAGCGTTGTACCATACTTCAGCCAGTAAATCATCTTTTACAGCAAGAGTCAGGGCGTTTTCAATGCAAGGAACGATCATGTCATATTGTTGCGTTTTCAGACAGCATAGTGCAATATTACAAAAAACTTCAGCTGTGTGAATTCCCATTTGAAGTAGCCGCCTTAGAGAAAAGTTAACAATTAGCCACCAATAATACTGTAAACATTTTAGTAAGCCTAACTTGTAGAAAACGAGTGCCCATTCTGGCTGGCTAGTATAAAAGAAATGTGCTGCAATACAAGCCACTGCTTCAGTATTGCTGCAATCGTAATTCAGGACTTCCTTGTAGGTTGAAACGGAGTCTTCCGGTTGTCGAAGCTCTTCATATATCCTAATTGCTCAAAGGCACGCGTTATTAAGTTTTAGTTCCTTAAAAGTGGTTACATGTTTGAATGGACCCTCACCTGCCGATTCCTGATAGGATAACCGTATCTTTAGGAAACTTCTCTAATCCTTTTTTGTAAATCACCAGGGCAGTAAGTGGTTGATCGACAATCAGGTATGATTTTGCCATTAATAGCACACCGTCTGAACTATTCATTTGGATGTACCAATCCGACGTAGTCTGAACTATTTGACGTACAAGCCCTAGACGTACCTTTAAAGATAATTTGTAAACATTATCCGCCAAAACCTCTTAAACAGTTTGACTCCTGATGTATACCAAACATCTAGCTATTGCAAATTTCCAGTAATGATTTTTCTCGTCGCTGTTGCGCAGATGGAGAGTAGATGAGTGGTGTTGAGCTTGATTCGCCAATTCCAATGCCTAGCCGGATAACATTTACCATTTATGTAAATTTGGCACAATTAGACAAACAAAAAAGACTATTTAAACTTACATTTTTGACATCTCCTTGAACATAGTAAAGGTATTCGAAAAGTGGTTTGGCTAGTTGGGATAAAGCTGCATATTGTGCCAGATTTAAACGCGCCACGTTGATGAATGATTCTGCTTCTGTTGACAACGAAGCTGTACCCAGCCGACTTAACAATCGACTCGTTTGAACTCGACTCTTAGCAGTTGTTTGGCTATTATTAATATCGTGTGATCCTCCCAACCCACTGTGATTTAGACGAACGACACCGCTCAAAGGTCGAGATTGAGTCGGTGGTCTGTTCGTCCCTGTGGTCGGGTCCCGACGAGCTGTTTTAGTAACAGTAGACGTTCCAGGTGGCGCAGTTTTAGTCCAGTGATTTTCTATCGAGGTAGATTCGGCTAAACTTTCCAAAACATCCGTGTCGTCGTAGGCTACTCGTTGAGTCAAGGCTCTCACTTTCAATACCCACGCCGCCTGATGTTGTCCGTCGTCTCGTAAAATATCCGAACATACTTGTGCACACTGAACAAAATTTCTTTTCCGGTAAAGACTCATGGCCGTATAAAATGGATCCATTTTGACTGCTTTACTCTCCAATCTAAACCTGATTTGTCAGAGTAAAAGGGACTTCCAAGGAGGTTATAGTTTGTGTTATTGTTTCTTATAACGGGTGTAACCATGGTAACGGAATCTACACACCTGTAACCGAATTGTAATAAAATGATTTTACCTGCAACTTATTTAACCAAGTAAAAACCAGTGAATGAAAAACAGATTTACAACCAATGTGCCCGATAACTTCGGATCATGTTGTATTGGGCGCAATACCAAAAAATGACATTCCAAATCACTTGTCTTTTTTTTCTGAAATCAGTCTTTACCACTGTGCTGCTCAACGTCCATTTCAACTGCCATAACCGGATCTTGGTCGGGTGCTGGAGATTCGCCAATTGGAACCTCCTTTACAATACAATACATTTGTTTTACTCACAGGATTACTTTCGCTTTAGTTTTAATATATTCGTACCTTCAATTCTTCTTCAACATCGGGGGGCAGGGGCCTTCCACCACGACGGTCCTCCTTGTCCAAACCAGCCAGAAAAGATTCGACGCCACCATCATCGTAAATGGTGAAATCCATGCCTTTGCCGACAACACCAATTGAGACGTTCTAAGAGTAAATAATTGCATTAGTTTACAAAGCCATTTAAACCCAACGAATTATAAATTACCTTTGAAGTAAGTTCGACTTCGTTGGGTAACGTGTCGCGAAGAGCTCGCAGTCCGTGGCGCACCAAGTCCTCGACAGAGCACTCCAAAAATTCATTCAAATGCTTTTCCAGGTACGTGCGTGCTGATTGTGATCGAGCACCAATAGCCATGGCTTTGCAATCAAAATACGTGGCTGACGGACACGTCTGGTAGATATGAGGACCTTTGCTCTGTTTTACAAATAAACGATTTATAAAAAACTGCTATACAAACTTCAAATTAATCTGTGTACTTACATCGTAGCCAGCAACAAGAAGGCCAACTCCGTATGGACGACGATCGTAGCGTTGGGTACAGACTTGAAGTTTGTTGCCCAAATTACCAATGAGTCGGGAGACGGGCAGAGGTTCATCGTGAGAATAGCGATGGTTGAGGCACTCGGTTCTCATGTAGCGACTGAGGAAACGGGCATCAGCTGTCAAACCAGCAATTGTCATACCCATGTGTGTGTCAATAGGAATGATCTTTTTCTGGTAAGCAGACAGCTCAGATGTTGCTCGTTTCAAAGCCACGATTGCAGCATGTGTCTTGCTCTTCAGACCAATGGTGGCTGATCCCTGTTTGACTGCCTCCATGGCATATTCAACTTGATGGATTCTGCCTTGTGGGCTCCACACTGTGACATCATTGTCATACTGGTTTCGGAACTGTCAAATGAAAATAAGAGGCTAAATCTAATCCACAAATCGCTTACAGTCGTACCAAATTCAAAACTTTTGCACAATCCTCAACTATGTGTTTATTATTATGTAGTGAGCATCTTTTGAGCATAGATGACTGACTTCTTTAAAACAATTTGAATTGAAAGGAGAAATGAAACACAGCCTTGGAAGAAAAGTAACGTTACTTTCATAACGCCGTTTAGTCAAGACATTCAAGTCAAACCTCAAAATTTATGAGTAGAATTCAAGACGTTTAAGTACAATATTTACCATGGTTTGATGAGTACGAATTAAACTTTCAATCTGTTAAGAAATCCGAGCCGGGAATCGAAAAACGAACGAATATGAATAATGCTGAGTCGCGGTGTCCCGTCAAAAAATTATTTTCTGAGGATGGGAAAGGAATCAGGGCAACAACACTAACCGAAGCCTCTTCTGTTTTCACCATATTATTTTTCACGTTTAAAAATTTCAAATTGAAACAAATTACTTCACATTTTTTGTTGAATGAATGTTAGAAAATTTTGAATTTGAAGTATTTAAGATACCAAAGTGAAAATTTATCAACATAATTTTCTGCACAATGAAATCGTACACTACGCGGATGCTGTGAATGGATATGGATCATGGACGTGACATGGCTGTCCAATAAACAAAAGAAAAATAATGAATCAAATTTAAAATTCTGTAATAGGGAAGAGATGAATCATTCTAAATGGGTTTTCACATACCGGAAAAAGTGTTGAGCGACAAACTTTCAAGAGGCAGATAACAGTTTACAAAACATCATCGCATCCGCTTTCGACTTTAATATCCGCCCCGAACTTTTCGAAACCGCAATAGTACCCAACTCATTCTCTTTACAGCTGCTAGACGTACAGCCATAAACTAAAAGGGAAAGTCCGTGAAGTTAGTAGACTATATACTTTCTCTGAAAATATCTACAAATAACCGACACTTTCTCCCGAGTCAATATTCGTATCAGCAACACACACAGCCTTCAGTATTGAGTGAAACCAGCATATTGCTGGCTCTCTAAAACGTTCCAAACAACCACTTTATTCGTTTTTTTAAATTTAAATAGTATTTGATTTATCTGATTTGAATTCTCTTGTTCGAACGTCACGAGAAACTCTGCATCGTGACTCTGGTGCGCAACAGCAGACCTTCCAGCGCCTTCCACAGTCAATTACGAAGCGATTGAAAGCCGAGATAGCCGGGCATCGTTTGACTTTTGTAAACGGGAAGTGACCGAGGCGAATAAGAAAAAAGAACGAAGCGAAGGAAGAAGAAAGACGACAACTGCGACCAAAGTTTTTTTCCCAGTCGACATTCAGACACCGAACCTGAAACGTTGCTAGGAAAATCACTTCAACATTTAACGCCATTATTCTCCATTAAGAACCGGATTGCAGATCGGGAGCAGGACATGGCGAACGGCCAGAGCTTTCAACATCGCCGGGTGACATTCATCGCTTTCGTTTTGGTCTTGACGTACTTTTCTGAGATTGTCAAGGCTCAGCAGAACTGGTTTAGACCGACTGCGACAACGAGGAGGACAACAACAACAACAACAAGCAGCAAGATCAAACGACATCCGGAAGCCAGAAATTCAGCAACTGTCGTCTTTCCACAAGGTATAATTGTGTCCTTTTAAGTCAACTATTTGGTTCGATTGAGTCATTCCTAAAAAAAAAAAAACCATTTCAACATTTCCGTCAATGCAGACGAACAGGATGCCGGATATTCATCACCTAGAAAAATGCACCAACAAGTATGTTGATCCGGTTTTTACTCTTCATAAATTTTTTTTTAAATAATGATTTGATTTGTTTTTGTAAAATAGATTCCTATGAGTTTGTTGAATCAATTGAACGAAGCCGGCGATTGGTCTGAATTCCTGAAATTCGTCGACAATGTCACAGTTGTTGAAGGTGAAGCCCCTGGCGATACTCCATACGTCTACGGCGCTTGGGAAGTCGATGGTAAAATAACTCGCTAGAAATTAGAATTGGACTAAAATAGAATTTTCTAACGCAATTATTTGCATAGGGCGTACAAAGGGCCAAGCTGGTGAAGAAAGAGGTAAATATTTGCTTCGCATTTCTTTCTGTAATTATAAACATTTAGATTAAATCATATTTGTTTAAAAATGAACTTTTCAGATGCTAGCGTTCCGGCCAAACCGGCGCATTGCATGCCGGAACTGACGACAGTTCCACTCATGCCCAACACGGATTCATCAGTTCTCTTTTATCCGACTTGCACGCGGATTGAACGATGCGGTGGATGTTGCAGCTCGGACCTCCTCGTTTGCGAGCCCATCCGCACTGAAATCGTCCACTTCCAGGTGCTCAAGACCCAATACACCGGTGGCAGTCGGATGAAATTCGCCGGAAAAGAGTCGGTGCCAGTTGAGAAGCACACGGCTTGCAAATGCCAATGCAAGGTCAAGGAATCGGTAGGGAGTTTTGAAGGAATAACATTTTAGAAATACGCCAATTAATTTACAAATGTTCTACTGCAGGATTGCACGATTAATCAAGCGTACGTGCCGAATGCGTGCCGTTGCGAATGTTCCAATATCGAAGACCGTCGCAAATGCGAATCCGACAACCAAACCAGGTAATTTTATCACAGTATAACTTAATTGCTATTCCCATCTGACATTGAAATTGACCAATTACCAAAGGTATTGGGATTCGAGAAATTGCATGTGCAGATGCCGAGACGACGGCTACAATAAACAATGTTCCACCGGGTTCTACTTCAACGAAGAAATCTGCAAGTAATGAATTTGGAATCAATTAATTGTTTAAGTCTCTAAAAGGGAAAATTACTATGTCATTTCTGCGACAGGTGCCAACCATGGGGTATCAGTCGGAGAGACGTTGATTTTGACGGTTTCGATAACGAAAACGACAGCCGCCAACCGGCCGTGATTCCTAATAAACAGAGTAACAACAATATCGTGATCGACCGTCGCCCAGCGCTAACGGCCCGACCGGCAAGGCCCGTCTACAAGGAAGAGGACACTTATGAAGAGGAGGACAAAAAGTCGAGACCAGTCGAGCGGTTTCAATTTGCCAACAACTGGAACTTTCAGAACGCCAAGCCACGCCAATAGTGCAATAATTCAAGCAGTATTTAGTTAATGCCATGAAATAATTGAATTTCTTTCGTTCGAAACCTGTTGATGCAGGCTATTACAGTAATTGATGAATACATATACGCCCATTTTTACGTTTTTGGACGATTTTCAATTAGTTCAAGTCGGCAGGTGTTATTTAATATTCAGCGTACTTCCTCAAGTCGTCCAGGAAATCCTGGACGTAGACTACTTCGTGGGAAAACCTCATTTCAATGAAACCAAACTTGACGAATTTGTTCTTCTCCATCAAACGAGTCATGGCGGCCTCGCCTTCAGGCACGTGATTATACTCAACGGTTACCGTCTACAAATGAAAATGTTTTTAAGAAATTAAAATCCAGAATCTGACTGAATATGTTCGGGCTATACATACCTTGATGTCGACTTTATGCCAAGGAATGGTGGCCAATATTTTGTACTCGGAACCTTCGACGTCCAAACTGAAATAATCAACTCGAGTTCTACCCACAGCGACTAGCATCGAGTACAGCGGGAAACACTGCACTTTGTAAATGTTTTCTGAGCCTTTTGCAGATTCCGTCTTCTTCTTGTCAGACGTCTGTTGAGCATCTTCTTGATCCTCGATGATCATTCCCAGAGTCCCGAACGTTCCGTTAAAGAATACCTACAAATAACAAGTAAAGGCATCAAGATAATGATTTCCTAATTAAAGTAAACCAGCCGACTTACTTCCATGGGGTAAGGTTTGGTGCTGAGACAAACGGGCGAAGTGTAGGCTCGACGACGGCGGTTCACGAGTTGACTGTGCGATATTTGATCGGCCTCGATGAGCAGTCCGCTCCACTGGAAGGATCGCTCCATGTATAACGTGTTGGATAGGAATTCGCCATCGTAGGCACCGCATTCGACGAAAAATCCGTTGGTCTGCAAAAGCAGGAGAAATTAAAAATCGAGACAAATTCACAAACGAATAGCACACGAAGGGGAAAATTCACTTGATTGCGTAAGATCCTTAATATTCCCTGAGCTGGACCGTCAGAGGGATTGAGCGGTTGGGGATCGCCCAGTCGATAAGGAAGAGTTTTGGGTGCTGGTTGGCGCAGATATTTCTCCTTGATTAGCCGAATGACACACGGATGGTCCTGTTGCAGTTGATTCTTGTTGGCATACTCTGAAAATCCATCAATTCGTTGTAACAATAAAAAAACTTGCAAGTCAATATGAAGGTGAAACTTTAAATTACCTTCAGTACAATCGTCAGGCGAGAAATAATTGTCATCCGATTTCTTTGCCCATTTTCTACCATACGTTTCTTCCATCAAATTGTACTTTGGTGGCAGCTCGTCATCACTGCCAGAATTTTGCTGCAGCGAAGGAGACTCGTGAGATAACTGTCCAAAATGAATTTAGGAATGAGCAATTAGAATGTATAGACTGTAATAATTATAAGCCTTACTTGTATTGACTCGTGCAGTTGAGGCGACACAATTTCTATTCGACAATCTCTTGCATGAAATGAGTCTACCACGACGAGGCTGAAGATGTAGAACATGAACAAGAGCGAAGCAAGTAGAAGCCGAGAAAGCGACAAACGAAAATGAAACAAGCGAATGGGTACAAGTCGCCTCATCATAAGCTTTCACGTAAAGTATATTAGACTATCGTATTAGCTACAATATGTACGATGGTTGACGTTAGCTATACCACACACTGACAATCATTTTTGGTGGTTGGGGAGCAAACATTTTTTTTAAATGGAACTCACGAAAAATGCATGATGGCGGGGAATAGCCGAAGGTTAAAGCCTCAAAGTTCTATGGGGCGTTGCTTTTTTAAATAAGCTCATTATTCTCATTGGTTATCGGAATAAACGAAGCTCCGCCCGAATGAAAGTATTTTCACTTGTAACACGACATTCTTTCATCTACCCATCGGCGTGTTTATTCATTTGAAGCATCTTAGGTAAAACGATCACATCTATTGGTGGTGCTAGTCAAGAATTAACCGGCATTATTACGTCTTATTACTTCATAACATTGGCGGGCATTTTCAAACGGTAGAGCAAATGTTCGTAAAAATAAAAGTCATGTCCACCAAGTCGGGAGAAGATGACGACTCGATCTGAAATACATCGGCGAGTCTTAGAACCATCGGCATTCGCTTCATTATCATTTAAAATTAATTCTTTGGCAAGACCCTGGCTGAGGAATCGCTCGCAACCTCGATCGTCCTGCGTGCTCAAGGAGACGATTCCTAGTCGATCCAAGCAGCGGGAACTGGTCGGCACTGATTTAAGGGCTGTCGGGGAATGTCTCCAATTGTCGCAATCAGCTGGCGCTACGCCCGGATTCCGCCGCCGGAATTGGCGCACCAGTCGGCGGATGGACTCTCGACTCAAGACGTAAGCGTCGCCGATAATCTCCGAATTATTTCTGTTGTTACCAGCCATGTAACAGGGTGTGGCAGGGTTGTAGGTTGAGAGCATCAATTTCAATTGGTCGACAACTACGTAACTGACAGAGTGAAATGAAAGGCTGTTTATATACAGTACAAGTGAGAAGAGAATTTTGAAATCAATTTTCTAATTTTGGGTAAACTCACGTTGCAGCGTCAGCTTTGAGGAACCAATCCGAGTCATTCAAATAATGATCGTGCAATTGTTTTAAAACGTCCAATGTCGTCCTGGCAAATAAACGGGCTATTCCAGCACCAGCCTCACTTTGACCTTCTGTTGGATTTGCCGTTCCCAACGGTTGCGAGTTGGCAACGAAAATTAATTTGTCGCACCGTTTGCCCCACGTCTCCCGGATCGAATTCTCCTTGTCACGGCTGGTGGACGAAATCCAACACAACAGGCGAACGTCTAATTTATTTGGCGGTCCCTCCAATAGAAAACTGACGAGAAAAATGAGTTCAGAAAATATCTAATTTTCTAGAAATTGCAAAATCTTACTCTGACGGACGGAAGGACGGCGATGGATGGACTCGGCCATGGGCGGAATTTAAATTGACAAATAAGCCGCAAATAACCAAAATGTCGAGGACAAAAAAGACATTGAGACAAAAACAGACGACGAATGAGATGAAACGATGGCGTCGTAACAATCCGATTGATCGATTCCAGCAGTCGAAGAATAAAGCTCCTCCGACATTGAACCTGGGCATCACCTTCACATAATAATTACTTTTCATCCGGACTGAAAGAGACCTGCACTAACAACAAGTGAAATCTGGAATTGAACAGATTGAACAGCAGGATCATATCAAGGGTGATAAGGTCGTTTCTCTCAACTCTGACGAGATAATAATTGCAGAGTGATTGAGAAATCCTTCGGCAAGACTGGAGGGCCATCAATTGAAACAGTGGCATTGATCTACACTAATGCATTAGATTTTATTCTGTAGGTTTCAAGTGCTCAGGGGATATAATTTGGAGTTTAATTCCCCCTTGAGCTGCGATAAGAATCTGATTGATCGTCATGAACACAAATGTCTGATGATGACGAAGCAGATATCGATTCCAGACTTCCCGAGGATATGCACAAGGCCACCACAACCATCGCCCTTGATGTTATATCCTCAAGCCAGCAATCGTCGACTTGAATCTAATTGGTCTGCTAGTCAATGTGCTGCTGGAACATTTTCTTAGCTTCGCATGAGAAAAAAGATTTGACTCCGCGGACGCAATAATCGTGACACAGTAGGTTCTGTTTCGGCTTATTCAGTTTTGGTTGCGACCTGAATATTTCGCTTGTGATTGTTTCAAAAGTCTCGGGTGGTTGACAAAGTTATTATGGGTTCGATCGGTTCAGAGTGGGCCTAAATTTAGTGGCGAAAACATGTTACAACAGACCCGACGGCTTGTCCTCATCTGCTGTAGGAGAATGACGACAGCCCATTGGTTTCTCCTTGGTGCTTTAGCAACCATTTACTTTGTCACGGTTTGCGTCGTCACCTTCAATGTTTTAATGGTAAGCGGAAATAACAAATCACATTCATATCAAATCCAAACTATCAACTTGATTTCATTGATAACTGGCAACCCAAAAACCAGGAAAACGGAGCGATTCAAATGTCATCCATTTTGCACAGCGAAATTGGAAGCGAACAGACCCTGGCCAATTGGGTGAATCGCCCAAAAAACAATCGACATCAGCGAAATAACAAAGATCATCATTCGCTGATGTTCAAGAAGATTCTATTTTGGAATTCCTATTTCAGCTCGAAGGATTTCGAACTCGGATTGGGGCGCACGGCGTTCAAAGAAGCCGGATGTCAAATCACAAATTGTGTCTTGACGGACGACAGAAATCTGCTGGATACCAGCGACGCCGTCATTTTCCACGCCAACGATTTCAATGAAAGAGATTTGCCGGATCCACTTCACCGACGTCCCAATCAACGGTTCATCTTCTACAATTACGAGACGATGGTAACTGCCAGCGACATGCCCATGTTTACGCAAACAAACAACTTTTTCAACTGGACCATGACCTATCGGCGGGATTCAGACATTTACGACGTCCGGACTTATGGCGCAATTCAACGACGGACCAACGCCCTTCCCCCACCCACCAGCATGCCCGTCAGACTTGGCCCGGAAGTCCTTCCGCCTGATCCGGCTTCAATGATGATGCCCAGCAACAAGTCATTTAGTCGACATCATTTTCTGCTGGCCAAAAAGACGAAAATGGTCGCCTGGTTCGTCTCTCATTGCCGCACTGACAGCCTCAGAGAAAAATATTTCCAATTGGTGGGCCAACACGTCCCCATCGACACGTACGGCAGTTGCGGATCTCTAAAGTGCGTGCCGTTGCGGAGTGAAAAGTGCGACAAGTTGCTCGACAGCTACAAGTTCTACGTGGCCGCCGAAAATGCCATTTGTCCCGATTACGTCACAGAGAAATTCTATCGAGCCATGGCAGCCGACATTGTCCCCATCGTCTACGGAGGCGCCGATTACTCCGCATACGCCCCGCCCATGTCTTACATAGACGCGGGAGATTTCAAATCGCCAAAAGCCCTGGCCGATTATTTAAAACTGCTGGACGAGAACGACGGCCTCTACCTGAAATATTTCGACTGGAAAAAAGATTACGAAGTGGTAAGAAGGCCAGTCAGCGGCTGGTGCGAACTTTGCGAGAAACTCAACGATCCTCAACAGAAACCAAAAGTCTACGCAGATATGACGGACTGGTGGTATCATAAAGATATTGCCTGTCTCTCCGGATATGATTACCTTGACAATTTACTGCAACAAAATATGACAACGTTCTGAATCTAACGGAATGTTTGCGTCATCTTGTCATTCATTTGTTTGTTTGTTTGTTTTTTTTAAATTACGCTGTATAAAATGTAAACAATATTTCCACTATCTACCATGACAAATAAAGGTTTCCGATAAAAAAGTGAACGGTGACAGCCTACGTGGAAGTGGGGACAGGTCTTTCTTGGTCATAAAATTTGTCTAGTTGCACTTTTTGCTTAGAGTGTGCAAAGTTCAAATATTTTTTTTGTTTGATTGTTTACCCACAGACAAAGTTGTGAGGTACGAAATTGGGACTGATTTACAGGCGTTCTACAAATCAGTGATTAAAAAACTCTGACTGAACAAACAAAAATGGCAAGCGGAAACATTCCCAGTTAACCGCCATGGATCAGATAATAATCGTAATCCGTACTTTTTAGGCCTGACGAATTATAATCAACGCCATCAAATAGTCAGAATGATAATAAATGAGACAAATTTTTCCTACCTTTAAGCCTGGGAATTAATACCAGGTTTCCATTCACAAGTAATCCATCCATCCATCCGCTGAAAAGTTGACCAGACCAGGCGGGATATAGGAAAAAGGAGGTTCTCGTAAATACCCACACTCACATGGGAGTGCACCATCAGAACATTTAAAGAAAGAGGAAGAAGAGATACGTAACTCGATGCTAGATCCACATCGGTAGTTTCTCCAACGGGATGCTGTTTATCTAAATAAAAAATACAAAATGGGTTACGAAAAACATTGACAGAAACAACAAAGAAGAAAAGTTTAAAGTAGACAGTGGGTAAACACTAATTGGTAATATTAACAGGAGATTTTAAGGTTTCCATGTTATACACTGCATTGACGCAAGTCATGCATCATGCATAAAAAATCTAGCAGGTCACAGGGATGAAAGAAACGAAAATAATTACCCAAGCGAAGACATTGAGATTTCTGCTGAAAGGTTAATACTAGCACAAGAAAATCTTGCATATCTTGTGGTTACGATGGCTGGCATAGGCCTCAAATCTGCACAAAGATAAAGGTTACATATAGTGCAAATAATAAACAACCATGCATCAACAGATAAATGCTATTTAGTCATCAGGAACTAAAATATCACAAATTTGGAACAGGTTTCAAAGATCCCATTAATCATTCCATGTGCTTTCCTAGTTTTATTTACCTGTTATAAACATCACTGAGTGTGTATCAACTATTAAACGATTCTATAATGAGACAGCACGACGACCACATTTATTTGTTACGTGCTATTTTTCGTGCCACGTATGAAAACAAGAGCAGACGACACCAATTTTCTAATTTGAGTGCTAGATTAGATATCGATAAGAAACAATTTTTAAAAATCGTAGAAAAATAAAAGAAATAAATAGAAATCGAAAGTGTACGCGTGATATGCGTAAGTGTATAATAAGTCATTCTTCTGTTAAAATAATTGCTGTATTTTTCTTTGGTTCAATATAAAACAAACTGATTAAAGCAAACACAGATTAATATATATTAGAGCGTGCAATCCCAGCATGCAGCCCCGACTAAAGTGTTTTACATAAGTGGTTCAAGAGGAGTCGAGTTCCTATTGAAATAGCCCTCATTCCCGTATGGATGAGATCGTGGCAATTTTCAAAATAATGCACGTCTTGACGGTCGTACCGAGTCAAAGTGCAGGCGCGGATGTATTCCTCGGCCAGGGCGTTGATCGTGTCCCAAATCACAATTCTCGTATCTCTACATGAAACAATAAACATCTTGCATTAAAAATATATACAAATTTGGATTAATATAAGAAAATGTTCACGGTATATTATTAACTTTAAGGCCCGAGGGAGAATAGCAGTGTATTTCTTTATTTTATCTTGGTATACTGGAATCACGCTGTTCACATTGCGCTCAATCGTGTGGCTTGGTTTCAACCAGATAATCTCCTGGTGAGGATGAACAGCCAAACTTTTCTTCATGAGAGGTACCAACTCATTTTCCAACAGCGTTTGGTACGTTTCAAAACTGAAATGATTACTGGGTAGCATGTGATGAACGGTTGCGCCTATTCATTTCAGGGTGAAATTCACGTTATAGCCTATTTTATAGAGGGCCGATTATATGTCAACACATATATTTTTACACTATAGATGCACAGCGCGTATGCGATCAATAGTACCCAACACCAAGAATGTTGAATTATTCAACTCACCAAAGAAAATTAAATCGGGGACTTGCGATTGATCTTCTGTAGATGCCCATCGCCTGAAAAGAGATAGCATCTCCTCGTTGATTAGATTCCGCCAGAAGAAGGCGAGTTTCAAATTGGCCAAAAGAGGACTGGTAATGTTCATGTCGTCATGATAAAGTTGTTCAGCAGTTGGAGTGTTGAATCGGCTTACAGTCTCTCTATCGTAATCAGGAATCAACTGTTCATCAAAGAAACAGGAATCAAGGTTATTGCATGAAATGCATCGAATTGCTCTTAACTTTAGTCTATACATATGCGGTAGAAAATGAAAGAATTGTTAGCCTATATACTGCTACGCAATTTTGAATTATCTATTAGCTATATTAGCAAATGTGTTGATCTCGAGTGATCTCGAGCAAGCTAACCCTGACGAGGCTGACAAAGTGTTGCCGAGAAGTCGAGTCGCCTACGAAGGCGATGTATACGGGTTGTCTACTGCCCTTTCGCACCCACAAAGAATCTAGGCAGCGGACGACATCTTCCTTTTCGTATCGCCGAACAACAAGTCGAGGCTGAAGGCACTGATGCTTAAATCTTTCTTCTTCGCCGCTTCTGCTGCTGGGTCCGGTTCCGTAGATGATGTCGTCGCTTCTTATCTTCAAATGACGTCGATTCAAATAGCTGTCTGTATAGAAGCATCCGTCAAGTTGAGCAGGTGAGATGAGACGGTTGTGATTGGCCTCCGAATGAATAGAATGATGAGTGTCACTGATGAGTGTCGTCACTTCTGATGGCATCACCAACACAGAAATAACGATTAATGTTGACTTGATAGCAGCTTCTTTCCTTTTCATTCTCTGAAACCCCCCAAAACAGTACGACAATTTATTGCAAAAGATATTGACTAATAGCTAGGATTTACCGTAAGTTGTTGACCCTTCACGACGTGCTTGACTGCAATCCACGCCGTGAATGGATTATACACTGCTCTATCTAAGAAAAATGTCTGCTGGCATCATATTTTCTTTTAATGTCGAATGGAGCTCGTGGCTATTACAGTCATGTATTTAAAAAATGCTCCACACAAATTGTATATTCAAAATGCTACAGGCTGAATGGCTGATCGTGTTGTGGCTTTCTTTCAGGAAGGAAGGGAAATTGAAAAATTGATTCTTGGGAGGAAAACTCTCACCATCACATTTAACCGTCATCTCCATTCAGAATCCATTGATGAATAATGTGATAAACTGTTGAACCTGCATGTTTGACGGGTGACATTCATCAGTGAATAGTTTTAGTGAGCTATATAGACATATTTGACAGAAAAGCAGAATCTCTTGAGGTGTATAGGCCTACTACTTGCACTAGCTGCAGCGTGTAGTTCTGACGCTTGTGCATTTAACTTTGATCACGACACGGCGATAGTGGCCGTCGGTTGCCATTATTTCATGACTTCGTTTATTGCTTTCACGCCAATAGCGCTTAACTGAAGCAGTATATAGTAAATGCCATGAAATAGCCTAATTGAATTTCTTTCGTTCGAAACCTGTTGATGCAGGCTATTACAGCAAATTGATGAATACATATACGCCCATTTTTACGTTTTTGGACATTTTTTCCGGAATTGGTTCAAGGTAAATAAGTCTAATTATTAGCCTATTTAATAGTCTTCGAACTTTCTCAAGTCGTCCAGGAAATCCTGGACGTAAACTACTTCATGAGAGAATTTCATTTCAATCAAACCAAACTTGACGAATTTGTTCTTCTCCATCAATCGAGTCATGGCGGCTTCACCTTCTGGGACGTGATTCCATTCCACAGTCAACGTCTCCATTACAATAAAAAAATAAAATTAGATGTTGCACATCCAACCGGAAATCAATTTACTGTCAAATACCTTGATGTCGACTTTGTGCCAAGGAATGGTTGCCAATATTTTGTACTCGGAACCTTCGACGTCCAAACTGAAATAGTCGACTCGAGTTCTACCCACAGCGACTAGCATCGAGTACAGCGGGAAACATTGAACTTTGTAAATGTTTTCTGTGCCTTTTGCAGATTCCGTCTTCTTCTTGTCGGACGTTTGATCCGAATTTTTTTGATCCTCTAGAATCGATCCCAGAGTCCCGACGGTTGCGTTAAAAACAACCTACAAATAACAAGTAAAAAATCAAGATAATGATTTCCCAACTAAAGTAAACCACTTACTTCCATGGGGTAAGGTTTGGTGCTGAGACAAACGGGCGAAGTGTAGGCTCGACGATTGCGGTTCACGAGTTGAGCGTGAGATATTTGATCGGCCTCGATGAGCAGTCCGCTCCACTGGAAGGATCGCTCCATGTATAACGTGTTGGATAGAGTTTCGCCGTCATACGCACCGCACTCGATGAAAAATCCTTTAGTCTACAAAAGAAAATGTAATAACAATTGAAGAAGAATAAAACTGAACGAGAAAATAGTCACTTGATTGCGCAAGATCCTTAAAATTCCCTGAGCTTGGCCGTCAGAGGGATCGAGAGTTTGGGGATCTCCCAGTTGATAAGGAATAGTTGTGGGTGCTGGTTGGCGCAGATATTTTTGCCTTATAAGCCGAATGACACACGGGTGGTCCTGTTGCAGTTGATTCTTGTTGGCATACTCTGAAAATCCATCAATTCGTTGTAACAATAAAAAAAAACCCTGCAGGTGCCATATGAAGGTGAAACTTTAAATTACCTTCAGTACAATCGGCAGGCGAGAAATAATTGTCATCCGATTTCTTTGCCCATTTTCTACCATACGTTTCTTCCATCAAATTATA
This sequence comes from Daphnia pulex, assembly GCF_021134715.1. Lineage (NCBI taxonomy): Eukaryota > Metazoa > Arthropoda > Branchiopoda > Diplostraca > Daphniidae > Daphnia > Daphnia pulex. Next base: position 11,835,937 of record NC_060023.1, on the reverse strand, counting down.
TTTCGGTTGAGGCACTTTCTCATCACCGTCAGACTTTTGATTCCGTGGAAGAGACTCATGAGATAACTGTCCCAATAACAATTTAACGTCACCAAGAAACAATTAATAGATATAATGTTTAGTCCAATTATTATAGGTACTGGACTTACTAGTTTGGGCTGGTCTGGTGGTTGAGACGACACGATTTGTATTGGATTTTCTGCTGCATAAAATGAGTCCACCACGACGAGACTGAAGATGTAGAGGACGAACAAGAGCAAAGCAGGTAGCAACAGCCGAGAAAGCGACGAAGGGAAACGAAGAACAGAGCGAATGGGAAAAAGTCTCATCATCATATCCCTTCACGTAATATTAGATTAACTTGATAGTAGCTACAACATGTACGATGGTTGACGTTGGCTATACCGCACACTGACGGCTGGTTTGTTTTCAGTTTTCTCTCCTTGTTGTCCCTGTACAATCGTTCGTTGTGGTTCGGCAATATAATACTTTTATGTTCTATTCACGAAAATTCATGATGGCGGTGAATAGCTGAAGGTTAAAGCCTCAAAGTTCTATGGGGGGTTGTTTTTTTTTTTAAATAAGCGAAAATAAGTTCATTATTCTCATTGGTTATCAGAAAAAAAGCTCCGCCCGAATGAAAGTAATTTCACTTGTAACACGACATTCTTTCATCTACCCATCGGCGTGTTTATTCATTCGACGCATCTTAGGTAAAATGATATTGGTGGTGCTAGTCAAGAATTAACCGGCATTATTTCACAGTCACACATCAATCAAAAATCTAGCAGGTCTCAGGTATATAAAAAGTAACGAAAATTAACCCAAGCGATGATACTGAGATTGCTGCTGATGAAAGATCAATACCAGCACAAGAAAATTTTGCATATCTTGTGATTACGATGGCTGACCTGAAATCTACACAAAGGAAAATGTTATACAGTGCTGTAAACAAACCCCCATTGCATTGACAGCGAGGCTTAAATGATAATAAATGCTATTAGTCAGGAACATTTAGCAAATTTGGAACATGCAGGTTTCTAGGTTCTCATAATCATTCTGCACTACTGGAATAACATCCACTCGATTCCGGCCGGAGAAAGAGCTGGACGGGCCGGTCGGGATTGTGTTTGGCCGCCGATTCTACGGCGCAGCTCTGCTGCAAATTCAGTTGGGCTTTGCCGCTCGTTTAATGGAAGAAGATGCGACGATCGTTGAATTGTCTGCCGTTGAAAGGTGTCCACTGGCTGGGCAGGAGATTGGCCGTCATGACAAGGCCGTCAGCAGATGGCGGAGGAGTTAGGACCAAACTGTCTATGCACAGGGACTTTCTCCGCGGTATGGATTGAAAGTGATCATAAGCTTGTGATAGGAAATCGTCAGAAGGAATAAAATGAAACACAAAATGTTATCCAGCACACAAGGACCAACAGCAGCACTGGTTTTCGGCGACGATTAATTAACTCCGCCAATAAGAATTGAATTGATTTACACAAGATCATGATGGAACACACGGTCGTCTCAACGCAACCGAGACTGCGTATAGGTACATTCAACAAATGCTAGATAAAAACTCATGTGAAAGGCTAAAGGAAAAAAGAAACACCGTAAGCTCATTTTTTAAAAGGTAGGCCTATATTTGATACTCTTATTTCTAAGTAGGAAAAGATTGCTATGACTTTAGATGTAGACCTTATTCCATATGTTTTGCGAATATTATTTTTGGCTTCAACACTTAAAAATGCTTTGTAAGTTTATTGTAATCATCTTTTACTGAACATTTTTCCATACTTTTAATTTCGGTGGGTAAAAATGGCTTTAGGGTATTAGAAATCCCCCAATGCGATGGAATTGTTATTCTGTATGTAATTTTGTTATCAAAAGCCCATCGATTCTGTTTCGTTCGACCTTTCTTCGCATTCTTTCCTGTTTAATACCGCGGGGCTAATGATATTACGGTAGGAAAGTATAATAAGATGTTGATACGTGCTGGAGTCACGGTCAAAGTGCCTGTGGAAGCGTTGGCCAGCAGCTGGCCTTGATACAACACATTATTATTATGCAATCGCATTTTTGACTGGAGCGCTTTTGATCAATTGAATCTTATTTTATTTTTGTCTTATTAGACTTGTACAGTGAAATTTGAATTTTCACATTTGTTCTTATTCTTCACATCAAACAGGAACTGGCGTATGACTGGCGTATGAACTGCGTTCACTTTCACCATAGTAAAATTGCATAAGGCGAGTTGATTGACAGAAGAGGATCATCGTTTATTATTATTCGTGTTAACATGTGAAAGATTGCCATTGTACCAGGCGATTTCATAACCCAAAGGTCCCTCTAATGGAATCCGAACGAAACTCCCGACGTACCAGGGATTGTACTCGGAATCGAAGCGGATCATCCCCATCGTCTCGATGGACCTCAACAGTTTGGCCCATTGGCGGTGCTGGTCCAGCGAAGCTTCGAAATCCATGTGGACTTCCATCGCCAGCTGCCGGACGTTGGACAACATTCCGGAAGTGATTATTTCCGGCAGAGCGATCCACTCGTCGAATTCGACGTCGATTTTTAAATAGTCGATGATCCTGCGGCCGTGACGGGCCGACAATTCCTCGTAGATGGACGAAAGTGAGCGGATCGTCCAATTGTAATCGGCGTCGTGTTGGTCCCGCTCGCCCAGTCCCCATTTGAAGAAATGGACATTGCCGGGATTGTGGTCGTAGTGATCCTGGCCGGCCATGGACGGATCGAAGGCGTACACTTGGCAACCGTAGGCCGAAATTTGCTCGTCAAACGACCACTCGTTTTTAATGCCAAACGAGTAGACGAGACATTGGTCCGGAATTGGCGCCACTTCCGGGTCGAGGCACACCGATTTCTGACCGTCCCATCCGGACGGATTTGTCCTCATCGTCCCGCCAAAGTCGTTGACCAACTGGCAGGATTGTCGGTTGCTCCATTTCAAGTACTGCATGATCTGGGCGCCAGTTAATGTCGTCGAGTCCAGGAGATTGTCCCAATCGGTGGTGACGGAATTGCTGCTGGGATGCCCATCATGCTGGATGTCATTCCGGGCCACATTGACAATCGTCGATTGAAACACTTTGACGAAAAATAAAACAGCCAATGTGGAAATAATGACGGCCAATGTGAATAACCTTTTTGCGTTAATATTCCGTTTCCAAGTGAAACCAGAATAAATGAATGACATCATCGTTGAGCGTATAAAACTATTCAGCGCACCAAGGAGATAAATTCACTGTTACATGTTACACTGATATCTATATTGCTCGGTTCACTTTCTTTCTTGGCGATGAAATAATAGAAAAAGACAAATTCTGAGCAATATATCAAATCTTACGTCGATTTGATGCACAGGACGAGGTGAACAGACGCAGACAGTTTCAGTGTCGAATTGTAGATTCTTTTCAATTTTGACCGTGGGCTACGTGTTGCTTGAAGTGATAGAAATGGTCATTATTATATATAGATTTTCTTTTTTTGTTACAACTGTGTAGCTACGTATACAAAATTATAAATCAATTAATACAATCTCAGCATGATACACTCATGATATCATGAGCATGGGCCAATTCAGGTCCATGATATGTCCCCCAAGGGATTAGATTATAGATGATGTCAACTTAGGTATATCATATATGTATATATATTAGATAACATGCAAGTGGTGAATACATTAGCGGCATTGGCGATATACACTCTCATTATCTAAACTGCTATTTAGCGTATTATTTATTTCCGCTACTTCATTAATTGAACTCCCAGCATTAGTTAAGGCCGTTATAAAACCAACTACAACATTATACGGTACCGCATTATACGGTACCGCATTATACCCCAACTTTAAACAAGGCGGAACCCAAAATTTTAGTTCTTGGGTTTTTTTTTTTTTCGAATATTATAAATATAGTTGTCTGCTGTTTGCCAGGGTTCGGTTGACACGGCCAATTCTCCAAGACAGCCATGAATACTATTCTTGTTGTAAATCACAATTAGTGTTTTAAGTTTTAACTAACGTTTCGATTGGTGTTTGACTGTGAGAAGAGTAACCTATATTAATTGCCGTATCGCCATAAGGCGATTAGCATCAAGAACGAGTTCAGCCTCGGGACTGATTGCTAATGTATTCCTAACGACATTATCGCATCGCATGACTATTCTATAAGACCTTAGGCTTTCTATGATATTAGAAACACTGTTAATAATACCTCACATTTTTCGAGACGTACAGTCCTCGGAAACCGGGCACCTGGAAACGTATATTATAATCTACGAAAATCGAGACGTGTTTTCCGTCTCGCAAATCGTGAGTAATAATCGTCCATTCTCAAATAAAAGATTAGACTTCTGTAGGAATTGAACTCGGGTCTCCGGCATCACAGTCGGATGCTGATCCGCTGTGCCATTTCTATATGTTGTAGATGACAGTACCTTTTCGATACATTTTAGGCTGTTTTTTTAACTAGACAAAAGGAAGGGAAAAAGTAGGAAACAAAAATTGAGAATGTACATTTTTGGTCGAGACGTGCTATTGAAAACCGAAGGTTATAACTACCGAAACGGAGAACCTACCGATTTTAGAGACCCAGTAACATTTTTCGTTAATATCGTGTACCCAAATACGAGACCATTTCTTAACAGTGAAGTTGCCCAGTTATATCCTGCCAACATCCGTAGGTATATAAGGGCGACTCCAACGAGATCGCGCATACGAGATAGCTAAAATTGGAGCCTGTCAAAGAAAATATGTTTCGAATAAAATATTGTCATAGATTTGTCCGGTTTTGCCATAGAGCACCACGAATTTATATTTTAGCGAGTGCGTTGGTGATTGTTTTATTCGCTTTATATCAGATGTGCGGATTTCAAATTTGCAATGCCAAATATCAGTTAGGAAAAAGATCTCTAGCTGTTTCTCAGCATCAATTTCAAAATGTAAAGAATTTCAATTCAGCTTGCAGTCATACTGCTGATATGAGAGGCCCTCATCAAAAAATCATTGCATATTCCATTTACGGAGACTTCTCGCGAAAGGACATTGTTCATAAATATTTGAAGCCCTTCAGAGAGACTCTCAGTAAGATTCCCTACATCTACCCCGGTAAGCAGAATTTATAAAACACACTAGAAAATTTGAACATTTCTTGTGAATATGGACTGTCATATTCTGAGGTTGGACTGTAAGGATTTATCACAACTTGACAACCAACGACGACGAGTCTTGGGAAATCCTGAAGAACACCTTGGACTTGGGCGGAAGCCACGTCGATTTGTGCAATGCGACAGAAATTATCAAGCAGCGAAATTTGGCCGATATATTTGCCATGACCTGGCGCTGGGTATAATAACCAATAACTGGCTTAATAATTATGTTATTAACATCCTAACAGTCTTAGATTATAACGAGATTTTAAATCAATTAATATATCTAACTGACTTATGCAATAATTTCCTATATTAACAGTTACCTTTGCTGGATGACATGGTGGACACGCTAATGTCGAGGGACTCGGACAGTCAAATAATACCTCGTGAACAGGATGCCGTTAATGAATGGCTAGCCAGCGACAGAATTTTCCATATAATGAGAGACCATCATTGGCACTGCCGATTTATTGTTGGGTGTGAGTGCGGATGTTTTAATACTCACTTATTCATAAAATTATTTTGTCTAAATTGTACCATATATTCTTTATTGGTCCGATGTAATTTTATTATAATCAACTAATAGGTTGTTGGGGAGTCAAAGTCAGCCAGGATCGTTCCTTAATTGTTGGCGCCGCAAGGAAAATGTTTACCGAAAATCATTTGCACGAATACGACTACGACCAGAAACTGTTAGATAGGCTCATTTGGCCGGTAGCTACTACTAATATGGTAATAGCTTATTCTTTATTTATACCAATTCGATAACTTTATAGAAACATACCGTAAATGGATTTCAAGCATAATATTGATATGTCATGGCCAATAATGTAAGTAAATAATAATTCTAAATGCTTTGCATAATAACCAGATGGCTCACGATAGCTATTGCTGTAAAGTTATCCCAGAGCCGAGTCAACCGTACCCGACGAGGAGAAAAAATGGGCTATTCATCGGATATAGGGCAGTACCTGAAGAAGAGCTCCAATATCCATGCCCGAAAGAATGTCGTCCAACAACTGATGATGGTTTTTCAGAATGGAATTTTTGCTAAACTTGGCTTGTTACAAATCTGAATTGACGCTGGTTGGCGCAGATATTTTTGCCTTATAAGCCGAATGACACACGGATGGTCCCGTTGCAGTTGATTCTTGTTGGCATACTCTGAAAATCCAATTCATATAGCAATTACAAATCTGCAGGTCAAGCTGAATAAGGTGAAACTTGGTTAGCCCTACCTTCAGTAAAATCGGCAGGTGAGAAATATTTGTCTCTTGATTTCTTTGCCCATTTTTTGCCGTACGTTTCTTCCATCAAATTGTAATTCGGATGAGGCACATTCTCATCTCCGCCAGACTTTTGCTGCAGCGAAGGAGACTCACGAGATAACTGTCCCAATAACATTTTAACGTGCACCAGGAAACAATATATTAATAAATATAATGTTTCGTCCATCAATTATTAGGTACTGCACTGTTAATAATTCCTCACATTTTCGAGACGTACAGTCTTTGGAAACCGGGCACCTGCTGGAAACGTAAATTATAGTCTACGAAAATCGAGACGTGATTTACGTCTCGCCACTTATTGTGAGTAGGCCTAATAATCATCGATTCATCGATTCTCAAATAAAAATTAGACTTCGATAGCAATTGAATACGGATCTCCTGCTTCGCAGTCTGATGCTGGTACGCTGTGCCAAACTATTCTGCAATATCATCCTTACCTTTTCGATACGTTATTATGCTACTTTTTGAAGTAGACAAAAGGAAGGGAAAAAGTAGGAAACAAGAAATTAAGAGTGTACATTTTCGGTCGAGAATTGCTATTGAAAATCGAAGGTTGAAACCACCGAAGCGGAGCACCTACCGATTTTTTATACCAAGTAACAATTTTCGGTAATATCAATTTACTCAGAAACGAAACCTTTCTTAACATGTGGACTTACTTGTTTTGGCTGGTGTGGTGGCTGAGGCGAAACGATTTTTATTGGATTTTCTGCTGCATAAAATGAGTCGACCACGACAAGGCTGAAGATGTGACGAGGACGAACAAGAGCAAAGCAAGAAACAACAGCCGAGAAAGCGACGAAGGAAAACGAAGAACAGCGCGCGAATGGGAAAAAGTCGCATCATCCTCCTTTCACGTAATAGGTAGCCTAATAGCTACAACACGTATGACAGTATGACATATAGTTAACGTTGGTAATACCACACACTGACGGCTGGTTCGTTTACACTCAAGTCTGTCCTTCTTTTCCCTGTATACAATCGCCCGGGCTGTTCAATATTTTTTAGCTGTGCTCACGAAAAATCATGATGGCGGTGAATAGCCGAAGGTTAAAGCCTCGATGTTCTGTAGGCCTATAGGGCGTTGTTATTTTACTGAGCTCATTATTCTCATTGGTTATCAGAATATAAACGAAGCCCCACACGAATAAAAGTATTTTCATTTGTAACACGACATTCTTTCATCTACCCATCGGCGTGTTTATTTATTTGCCCTGCATCTATAAGGTAAAAACGATCAAATGGTGCGATAGTAAAGAATTAAGGCATACATCTAATTAATTCATAACATTGGCAGGCATTTTCAAATGGTAGCGCAAGTGTTCGTAAAAATAAAAGTCATGTCCACGCAGATTGGCGGCACTGATTTAAGGTCAGACGTGATCTTGTTGGATGTCGGGAGATGCCTCCAATTGTCGCAATCAGCTGGTCCTCCGCCCGGGTTTCGCCGCCGGAATTGGCGCACCAGTCGGCGGATGGACTCTCGACTCAAGACGTAAGCGTCGCCGATAATCTCCGAATTATTTCTGTTGTTACCAGCCATGTAACAGGGTGTGGCAGGGTTGTGGATTGAGAGCATCAATTTCAATTGGTCGACAACAACGTAGCCTAACTGACAGAGTGGAATGAAAGGCCGTTCAAATACAAGTGAGAAGCGAATTCTGCAATCAATTTTCTAATTTTGGGTAAACTCACGTTGCGGCGTCAGCTTTGAGGAACCAATGCGAGTCATATCAAATAATGATCACGCAATTGTTTCAAAACGTCCAATGTCGTCCTGGCAAATAAACGGACGATTCCAGCACCACCAGCATCACTTTGACCTTCTGCTCGATTGTTTGCCGTTCCCAACGGTTGCGAGTTGGAGATGAAAATTAATTTGTCGCACCGTTTGCCCCACGTCTCCCGGATCGAATTCTCCTTGTCACGGCTGGTGGACGAAATCCAACACAACAGGTGAACGTCTAATTTACTTGGCGGGCTCTCCAATGGAAAACTGACGAGAAAAATCAGATCAGAAAATATTCAATTTTCTAGAAAATGAAAAATCTTACTCTGATGAACGGAAGGACGGCGATGGATGGACTCGGCCATTGGCGGAATTGAAATCGACAAATAAGCCGCAATTAACCAAAATGTCAAGGACAAAAAAGACATTGAGACAAAAACAGACAACGAATGAGATGAAACGATGGCGTCGTAACAATCCGATTGACCGATTCCAGTCGAAGAAAGCTCCTCCGACATTGAACCTTGGCATCACCTTCACATAATAATTACTTTTCATCCGGACTGAGAGAGCTGGCTCGCACTAGCCAACAATTGAAATCTGGAATTGATTCCGAACAGGAGGATGGATCATCAAGGGCGAAAAGGTCGTTCCCCTCAACTTTGACGAGATAATAATTGCAGAGTGAGAAGGGTCCAGCCATAGGCAAAACAGGAGGGCCATCAATTGAAACAGTGGCATTGATCTACACTAATGCATTAGATTTTATTCTGTAGGTTTCAAGTGCTCAGGGGATATAATTTGGAGTTTAATTCCCCCTTGAGCTGCGATAAGAATCTGATTGATCGTCATGAACACAAATGTCTGATGATGACGAAGCAGATATCGATTCCAGACTTCCCGAGGATATGCACAAGGCCACCACAACCATCGCCCTTGATGTTATATCCTCAAGCCAGCAATCGTCGACTTGAATCTAATTGGTCTGCTAGTCAATGTGCTGCTGGAACATTTTCTTAGCTTCGCATGAGAAAAAAGATTTGACTCCGCGGACGCAATAATCGTGACACAGTAGGTTCTGTTTCGGCTTATTCAGTTTTGGTTGCGACCTGAATATTTCGCTTGTGATTGTTTCAAAAGTCTCGGGTGGTTGACAAAGTTATTATGGGTTCGATCGGTTCAGAGTGGGCCTAAATTTAGTGGCGAAAACATGTTACAACAGACCCGACGGCTTGTCCTCATCTGCTGTAGGAGAATGACGACAGCCCATTGGTTTTTCCTTGGTGTTTTGGCAATCATCTACTTTGTCTCTGTTAGCGTCGTCGCCTTTAATGTTTTAATGGTAAGCGGAAATAACAAATCACATTCACCCAATCCAAACTATCAACTTGATTTTATTGTTGATAACTGGCAACCCAAACACAAGGAAAACGGAGCGATTCAAATGCCATCCATTTGGGACAGCGAAATTCGTGGCGAACAGACCCTGGCCAATTGGGTGAATCGCCCAAAAAACAATCGACATCAGCGAAATAACAAAGATCATCATTCGCTGATGTTCAAGAAGATTCTATTTTGGAATTCCTATTTCAGCTCGAAGGATTTCGAACTCGGATTGGGGCACACGGCGTTCAAAGACGCCGGATGTCGAATCACAAATTGTCTCTTGACGGATGACAGAAATCTGCTGGATACCAGCGACGCCGTCATTTTCCACGCCAACGATTTCAATGAAAAAGATTTGCCGAATCCACTTCACCGACGTCCCAATCAACGGTTCATTTTCTACAATTACGAGACGCTGGTCACTGCCAGCGACATGCCCATGTTCACACAAACGAACAATTTTTCAACTGGACCATGACCTATCGACGGGATTCAGACATTTACGACGTCCGCACTTATGGCGCAATTCAACGACGGACCAACGCCCTTCCCCCACCGACCAGCATGCCCGGAAGACTTGGCCCGGAAGTCCTTCCGCCTGATCCGGCTTCCATGATGATGCCCAACAACAACAAATCAATCAGCAGTCGACACTTTCTGCTGGCCAAAAAGACGAAAATGGTCGCCTGGTTCGTCTCCCATTGCCGCACTGACAGTCTCAGAGAAAAATATTTCGAACTGGTGAGCCAACACGTCCCAATCGACACGTACGGCAGTTGCGGATCGCTCACGTGCGTTCCGATGCGGAGCGAAAGTGTGACAAGTTACTCGACAGCTACAAGTTCTACGTGGCGGCCGAGAATGCAATTTGTCCCGATTACGTCACAGAGAAATTCTATCGAGCCATGGCGGCCGACATTGTCCCCATCGTCTACGGAGGCGCCGATTACTCCGCATACGCCCCACCCATGTCTTACATAGACGCGGGAGATTTCAAATCGCCAAAAGCCCTGGCCGATTATTTAAAACTGCTGGACGAGAATGACGGCCTCTACCTGAAATATTTCAACTGGAAACAAAATTACGAAGTGGTGAGAAGGCCAGTCAGTGGCTGGTGCGAACTTTGCGAGAAACTCAACGATCCTCAACAGAAACCCAAAGTCTACGAAGATATAACTGACTGGTGGTATCATAAAGATATTGCCTGTCTCTCCGGATATGATTACCTTGACAATTTACTGCAACAAAATATGACAACGTTCTGAATCTAACGGAATGTTTGCGTCATCTTGTCATTCATTTGTTTGTTTGTTTGTTTTGTTTTTTTTTTTTTTTAAATTACGCTGTATAAAATGTAAACAATATTTCCACTATCTACCAGACAAATAAAGGTTTCCGATAAAAAACTGAACGGTGACAGCCTACGTGGAAGTGGGGACAGGTCTTTCTTGGTCATAAAATTTGTCTAGTTGCACTTTTTGCTTAAAGTGTTTCAAGTTCAAATATTTTTTAATTTGATTGTTTACCCACAGACAAAGTTGTGAGGTACGAAATTGGGACTGATTTACAGGCGTTCTACAAATGAGTGATTAAAAAACCCTGACTGAACAAACAAAAATGGCAAGGGGAAACATTCACAGTTAACCACCATGGATCAGATAATAATCGTAATCCGTACTTTTTAGGCCTGACGATTTATAATCAACGCCATCAAATAGTCAGAATGGAATAAATGAGACTAATTTTTCCTACCTTTAAGCCTGGGAATTAATACCAGGTTTCCATTCACAAGTAATCCATCCATCCATCTGCTGAAAAGTTGACCAGACCAGGCGGGATATAGGAAAAAGGAGGTTCTCGTAAATACCCACACCCACACACTTACATGGGAGATGGGAGTGCACCATCAGAAATTCAGAACATTTAAAGAAAGAGGAAGAAGAGATACGTAACTCGATCGACATCGGTAGTTTCTCCAACGGGATGCTGTTTATCTAAATCAAAAATACAAAATAGGTTACGAAAAACATCATTGACAGAAACAACAAGTAAGAAAAGTTTAAAGTAGACAGTGGGTAAACACTAATTGGTAATAATAACAGGAGATTTTAAGGCTTCCATGTTATACGCTGCATTGACTCAAGTCATGCATCATGCATAAAAAATCTAGCAGGTCACAGGGATGAAAGAAACGAAAATAAATACCCAAGCGAAGACATTGAGATTTCTGCTGAAAGGTTAATACTAGCACAAGAAAATCTTGCATATCTTGTGGTTACGATGGCTGGCATAGGCCTCAAATCTGCACAAAGATAAAGGTTACATATAGTGCAAATAATAAACAACCATGCATCAACAGATAAATGCTATTAGTCATCAGGAACTAAAATATCACAAATTTGGAACAGGTTTCAAAGATCCCATAATCATTCCATGTGCTTTCCTAGTTTTATTTACCTGTTATAAACATCACTGAGTGTGTATCAACTATTAAGCGATTCTATAATGAGACACGACGACCACATTTATTTGTTACGTGCTATTTTTCGTGCCACGTATGAAAACAAGAGCAGACGACACCAATAATTTGAGTGCTACATTAGATATCGATAAAAACGATAAGAAACAATTTTTAAAAATCGTAGAAAAATAAAAGAAATAAATAGAAATCGAAAGTGTACGAATAATTCATTCTTCTGTGTTAAAATAATTGCTGTATTTTTTTTGTTCAATATAAAACAAACTGATAAAAGCAAACACAGATTAATATATATTAGAAAGTGAATTCCAGCATGCAGCCGCATGCAGCCCCGACTATAGTGTTTTGCACAAGTGGTTCAAGAGGAGTCGAGTTCCTATTGAAATAGCCCTCATTCCCGTATGGATGAAATCGTGGCAATTTTCATAATAATGCACGTCTTGACGGTCGTACCGAGTCAAAGTGCAGGCGCGGATGTATTCCTCGGCGAGGGCGTTAATCGTGTCCCAAATCACAATTCTCGTATCTCTACATGAAACAATAAACATCTTGCATTAAAAATATATACAAATTTGAATGAATAAGAAAATGTTCACGGTATATTATTTACTTTAAGGCCCGAGGGAGAATAGCAGTGTATTTCTTTATTTTGTCTTGGTATACTGGAATCACGCTGTTCACATTGCGCTCAATCGTGTGGCTTGGTTTCAACCAGATAATCTCCTGGTGAGGATGAACAGCCAAACTTTTCTTCATGAGAGGTACCAACTCATTTTCCAACAGCGTTTGGTACGTTTCAAAACTGAAATCATTACTGGGAAGCATGTGATGAACGGTTGCGCCTATTCATTTCAGGGTGAAATTCACGTTATAGCCTATTTTATAGAGGGCCGATTATATGTCAACACATATATTTTTACACTATAGATGCTCAGCGCGTATGCGATCAATAGTACCCAACACCAAGAATGTTGAATTATTCAACTCACCAAAGAAAATTAAATCGGGGACTTGCGATTGATCTTCTGTAGATGCCCATCGCCTGAAAAGAGATAGCATCTCCTCGTTGATTAGATTCCGCCAGAAAAAGGCGAGTTTCAAATTGGCCAAAAGAGGACTGGTAATATTCATGTCGTCGTGATAAAGTTGTTCAGCAGTTGGAGTGTTGAATCGGCTGACAGTCTCTCTATCGTAATCAGGAATCAACTGTTCATCAAAGAAACGGGAATCAAGGTTATTGCATGAAATGCATCGAAGTGCTCTTAACTTTAGTCTATACATAGGCCTATGTATCGAGCAAGCTAACCCTGACGAGGCTGACAAAGTGTTGCCGAGAAGTCGAGTCGCCTACGAAGGCGATGTATACGGGTTGTCTACTGCCCTTTCGCACCCACAAAGAATCCAGGCAGCGGACGACATCTTCCTTTTCGTATCGCCGAACAACAAGTTGAGGCTGAAGGCACTGATGCTTAAATCTTTCTTCTTCGCCGCTTCTGCTGGACCCGGTTCCGTAGATGATGTCGTCGCTTCTTATCTTCAAATGACGTCGATTCAAATAGCTGTCTGTATAGAAGCATCCGTCAAGTTGAGCAGGTGAGATGAGACGGTTGTGATTGGCCTCCGAACGAATAGAATGATGAGTGTCACTGATGAGTGTCGTCACTTCTGATGGCATCACCAACACAGAAATAACGATTAATGTTGACTTGATAGCAGCTTCTTTACTTTTCATTCTCTGAAACCCCCCCAAAACAGTACGATAATTTATTGCAAAAGATATTGACTAATAGCTAGGATTTACCGTAAGTTGTTGACCCTTCACGATGTGCTTGACTGCAATCCACGCCGTGAATGGATTATACACTGTGCTCTATCTAAGAAAAATGTCTACTGGCATCAGATTTTCTTGTAATGTCGAATGGAGCTCGTGGCAATTACAGTCATGTATTTAAAAAATGCTCCACACAAATTGTATATTCAAAATGCTACAGGCTGAATGGCTGATCGTGTTGTGGCTTTCTTTCAGGAAGGAAGGGAAATTGAAAAATTGATTCTTGGGAGGAAAACTCTCACCATCACATTTAACCGTCATCTCCATTCAGAATCCATTGATGAATAATGTGATAAACTGTTGAACCTGCATGTTTGACGGGTGACATTCATCAGTGAATAGTTTTAGTGAGCTATATAGACATATTTGACAGAAAAGCAGAATCTCTTGAGGTGTATAGGCCTACTACTTGCACTAGCTGCAGCGTGTAGTTCTGACGCTTGTGCATTTAACTTTGATCACGACACGGCGATAGTGGCCGTTGGTTGCCATTATTTCATGACTTCGTTTATTGCTTTCACGCCATAATAGCGCAATAACTGAAGCAGTATTTAGTAAATGCCATGAAATAATTGAATTTCTTTCGTTTGAAACCTGTTGATGCAGGCTATTACAGCAATTGATGAATACATACGCCCATTTTTACGTTTTTGGACGATTTTTTCCGGAATTGGTTCAAGGTAAATAAGTCTTATTAATAGCCTATTTAATAGTCTTCGAACTTTCTCAAGTCGTCCAGGAAATCCTGGACGTAAACTACTTCATGAGAGAATTTCATTTCAATGAAACCAAACTTGACGAATTTGTTCTTCTCCATCAATCGAGTCATGGCGGCTTCACCTTCTGGGACGTGATTCCACTCGACAGTCAACGTCTCCATAACAATCAATTAAAAATAAAATTAGATGTTGCACATCCAACCGGAAATCAATTTACTGTCAAATACCTTGATGTCGACTTTATACCAAGGAATGGTTGCCAATATTTTGTACTCGGAACCTTCGACGTCCAAACTGAAATAGTCGACTCGAGTTCTGCCCACAGCGACTAGCATCGAGTACAGCGGGAAACACTGAACTTTGTAAATGTTTTCTGAGCCTTTTGCAGATTCCGTCTTTTTCTTGTCCGACGTTTGATCCGAATTTTTTTGATCCTCTAGAATCGATCCCAGAGTCCCGACGGTTGTAGGAGATGTAGGATGGAGATGTAGGTAGGAGATGTAGGAGCAAGTGTTGGGAAACGCACTTGAACATAAGAAAGTCAAGTCAAGTCTTTGTTATGTATACGACGAGTGGGTATATTAGTGAGGTGTTGCGCCTTTCTTTCTGATTTAATATTATAGTTAACCGCAATTTCATTCGAAACGAAACAGCTGTTAATTAGGCGGTTGGAGTCGACGGTGCTGACGACTGACGGCGGGCGCTAGCGAGTCAATCAATAACCAGCATCAGTCGACTTGCAACACTGACCGATGGTGGAACGAGGCGGGACCCGGCCCTCGTCCCGCGATCAAAAGGTACAGCACTTGTAATCCAATTATTTGAGAGAAGAGATGCAAACGGAACGGAACTGGAGGACATCGTGGACTGTTGGCAATGGGCGTAGTAGTAGTAGAAGAATAAGAAGAACCCCGTTGTTTTGTTTCCAGCCGCTGCTGTTGTTTTTGCTTCTGCTCGTGGAAATTACAGCATCAGCAGTCAACACTATTAGTCAGCAGGCGGGCCATCCACTTTTGGGAAACCAACTGATGCTGCAGATGCTGGAACAGCCGCCTCTCTGCGTGGGCAATCTGTTGAATGGACGGGCCTACGACGGGGTAGGCGAGGGTGACGTCATCAGTCGCCTCTCGCTGCTCAAGAGTTGTGACGACGGAATGATTTGCCGCCTCATGCGCTACACGGCCCAACCCATCGCCACCTGTTTGGACGCTCTGTTTCACCAGCAAGTCGCCACCGCCAACATTAGCAGCAGCAGCCCACTGATGCCGGACGAATTGCTTTTCTTCTTTATGGGCGACTCGAGAATTCGTCAACAGTTTTTCAACTTTGTCAAGGTTAGTTTATTATTTCAATGCTGATGCTGTTGGATCCTTTGCCTTTTCTGTTATTGATGAGATCTATCATTGATTGTTTGCACCTGGATATACTAGATTATTCCAAACTACGACTGGGTGACGGTGCCAAGTCCCATTCCAGCCCATTATCACGGCGACATTGAAATGATCAGTCGCATACTCAGACTGCGCGTCTCCTTCAAATGGCGACCGCTCGTCAACGACGAATTGATCAATACCCTGCGCCACATACGCGAAACGGCACTGTCCGATCCAAGGAGACGACCCCAATTCATCCTGTTGAGTATGGCGGTGTGGCACATGCTCAGGGAACACGGGGCCGACATCGCCCTCTACCAGAGGAGAATGACCCACCTGGGACCCATCCTGACCTCCATGTCATCTTCAGGCTCTTGCGGCCGCATCATTTGGCTTCGCCAGTACACCTCGGTCGACTCTTACGGCGACAACGGCAATTCCAACACGCTAGTTGTGTCCGACAAGCTCCGCCACTACAACCGAATCGCCCTCCAGCGTCTCGTCATCCAGACGAAATCTGATTCCAACGCCCGCCGCGGAGTCTACCTGTGGGATTCCAGCGATCCATTGGCCGACGAATACGTCCGCGCTTGCGCCATCCATAAACGCTACGAGCATTCCCATTCCAGTGACAACACGAAGGAATACGCCACGGCCTTCGCCAACTGCAACGACTACGTTCACACGGGCTACTCGGCCCTTTCACAGGCCACTCAGCTCTTGTTCAACGACCTTTGCAATGCTCACAGCATCTCGTAATACACCAATTCTCTATTCATTGATTATATGGAAATTGACATCGAAACTGCCCAATACAGCGGGTTTTACACAGCGGCGGTAACCTACTTTAATATAAGTATTTAAGTAGGAAATGGGGACCAGGTGCGTCCCATTTCAACGAAGTTGAAAAAGAGGCCAAGAGGCTTGGCGTAAGAATTCTTACGCCGCATTAGAATGTATAGACTATCACTGTTAAAACGGTTACTAAATTTTCGGGGTTGCCAACAAAAAAAAAAAAAAACGGAACACCCCCGAAATTTTGGTATGTAGCCTAAATTTTGGGGTTTTTATACCCTAAACCAGATAACCCCGAAAAATCGAAGTAGAAAACTAGAAACCCCAAAAAATTTGGAGTTAAGGATGCAAGCAATCGCTGCTTAGAAGTTAATAAGATAGTTCAAACTTACTGCTACTGATTAAAACTGATGTACCAGGCTTGAATTGGAAACTGTAAATATTTTGCTCATGTGTACGTTGGTATAGTAATAAATAAAATTATCGATACATATGAGTAATGATTGGTGTAGTGGTTGGAGTTCTGTGCTAGCACTCGAAAGGATAGAGGTTCAATCCCCACGTCGAGCAATATATTTTCAGTATTTTTATCCCCCAAATTTTCGTTGTGGATTATTCTACGAAATTTTGGTAGCTAACAACCACGAATCTCCGACTATTAATTTTTGGGAGCTACAACCACGAAAAAGTCGTGAAATGTTTTAACAGTGATAATAATAAGCCTTACTTTGATATGTATATTGACTCGTGCAGTTGAGGCGATAATACAATTTATATTCGACTTTCCCTTGCATGAAATGAGTTCACCATGACGAAACTGGAGATGTAGGCTAGAGCACGAACAAGAGCAAAGAAAGTAGAAGCCGAGAAAGCGACGAACAAAAATGAAACAAGCGTAATTATACATGATAGGCCTATAATTCTAGTTTAGTGCCCATGCTTTTTCTTCCCATATGCTTTTTCAGAAATCGAACCCGAAATCTCAGATTTACAAGCCAGTATTTATCCGCTGTGCCACCAGCTATTGATATAGAGTTCGGAAGCTTATAATACTAATTAATTCTTATAGGGCAGAGAAAGAAACTTATAATTTCAAGATTGCTATTGATTGCAATCATTGTTGAATTAAAGAGCTTATCTGTTTTACTTGCTTCTGTTAATTGCTGGCTGAACTGCGGAATATCGATTTTTTGTCTTGATCTAGAGAACAGCATTTTGAAATTTTGTGGATTTTTAGCTATAGTTATTTTAAAGAAAACCTTGTATTCTAATTTCATATGTATATTTAGTTTCAAATTGGAAGAAGCAACAAAATATTCATATCTCAGTCGGCTTCTCAGCTTTCAATATGCATTGCTATTATTTATTCAATTGCAATGTGTTAACAATAAACCATTTGATGTATTATGAGTTCTCTGGTAGAAGTCAATTGTTTCAAAATGGGATTTATTGAAGTTTTCGGGTTTCAAGACATTCCAGGCAAGGACGTGACGCAATTCGCAGCCAATGGGCGGTTCCTTATTATAGAAACTGTATGAAAATGACAGTTATTGTATAATAAATATGTATCATAGATGTCTTTATACAGTAAACTGTATATATTGAAATACATTTATATATTAAGTTGTCAGCACACACTGATGGGTTAGGCTTAACATTAGTAAAGTCAAAAGTAATTGTGGCGTATATGTGTATAGGCTTACTTTAAAGTATCGTTGGAGAAATGAATCTTGATGCCCGTTTTCTCAGGACAAATGCCGCTATTATAAACATCGTCTATCGCTCGTAGTAACATTGGCGTCGTCTGAAAACAAGCTAACAGCGGTAGGATTGCACTTCCAGTTATCAACACAGCCGGTCCGTTGAAATAAGGAGGATAGTGAGTCCATGGCCATTCCTCGTATGGGATTTCCGATTTACCCTCTAACATAAAATAAATTAAAAAGAACACTCTATAAGAAATACTTCCTAGATATATCTAGACTCGAGTTGTCTAAACACATTTTCTAGACAGTGTCTACATAATTACGGACATGAACTCTAGAAACCGCGCTGTCACTGTTAAAAAGATTACCGATTTTTTGGGTGTTTAAACCCCGAAAATTTTGTTAACTACCGAATTTTTCGTAACTTATACTAAATATTCGTGGGGGACACGAAATATTTGGCGTTTAACGCACATCAATTTTCTTCCAACACATAATTTTAAGGATTTAAACCCCGAAATTAAATGGTTTTTAAAAATTAAAAACATGATTTTATCTAACACAGTGGTAGTAAGCTACTTAATTTTGGACTATAGATACTTAAAGACCTCTTTTGAATATCTTTCGCACAAGATTAAGTACTCTACCAACACTGTGTGTATCATTCACATTTTAAATGTTATGTAAATATTTAGGGAAAAATTCGTGAAATTCCTGGGTATGAGGCACGGTTTAAATTATCGGGAGCAGCAGGGAAATCATCGGAGACTTTTTTATACTAAAAAATATGCTCATCATCGTCACATTATATATATATATATGCCTAGCACACGTTTTATTTCAAGTATGCTAATACCAAAGATAGTATTTGTGAGTAGCCAATTTTAAACATATTTACGTAACCGCTAACTTTTTCTATATTCACAATGAGAAATTTTAAAAATTTACAAGTCCTAATCATTCATGCACTCAACTACGATTTAGTCAAAAGAATTCTGTATTATTGGGGGTTTTTACTTCGAATTTTTCGGGTTTTTCTGGTTTAGGGTAAAAAAAACCCAAAATTTGGGCTACATACCAAAATTTCGGGGGTGTTCCGTTTATTTCGTAGTTGGCAACCCAGAAAATTTAGTAACCGTTTTAACAGTGAACATTTTCCATACATCCTGTCTCCTTCGACATAATGTCTCGGAGAAGGTGAAAAGACAGCATTGATTAGATACATCTAGACATTTCTCCCCTTAATGAAAAGTATTTCTTAGAATTTTTTTTTCTTTTTTCGTGTGTTTTTCCATTTATTAGTAAAGGAAAAAGTATTAAACATTTTATTCTATTTAATGCCTGAATAGCATACCTCGGAGAGTAACGAAGTAACCAAAACCCGAGGGTGGTGGAGGCGATCCAAACATAGTCGGAATTCTGGACTGGTTGTAGGATTGAACGAAATTAGCTAATTTGCGCACGTTGACGTAGACATCGTCGTCGATCATGAGAACATAATCGACTTCAATACAATTTGTATGCAACCAATTGAAAGAACCAGCCTTTTTCAGCATTAAATTTCGGTAGAAATCATAAATCCCGATCTGAATGATGTCACCATATTGCATGCTTTCTTTTTCTATTGTTCTCTGCGTCTCACTATCGTGCGTCAGTCCCAAAAAGAATCCGTAACCTGCAATGCCGATGGGACCCAATTCAATCTCATTTTTTAAATGTTTAAGCCAAGTTTGTCGGATCATTTCTCGCTCGCCAAATTTATGTGTAGCTGAATTTACAGCAACGAAAACTTTTTTATTCAAACTTCCATCATTGAACACGCACGGTGAGACGGTGAAGAGATATCGAAACGATAGGACGTCGTTGATCACTGGGCCTAATTCGGGAATCAGTGGTTGTACATCAACCAATGGAGACAATCCCAATCGAGCCACTGTATAGCGGGTGTAATTCTCCGCTCCAGGATAAGAAGTTTCGTGCAAATTTAATGACAAAAAATTGAAAAACTCGCGATTTATTGTCACATTTCCATTAATTGGACCTAAATTTTCTTCTTTTAGTGATGTGAGTCCTAAATAAAATGGACGCTCCTTTATTGTAATTTTTAGATCCTAAAAAATAAGAGAAAGTCCTTAGAATTTACAGTATACTATTTGTTATTGTTAGAGAACGACTTGGAATAAAAACAGTCACGTTTCTACCTGCTGCAGGCGGTGATAGTTGACGTTTTTCAGCTTATTTACCAAAAAATAAATGGTAAACAATGTAACAGTAATTTCGAGAATCCAGAATCCTATTTTGTAAACATGAAATTTGCTTCGCAACATATTGGGAAAAACAACAGAAATCTGCCACCTATACATTATAGGCGTAGGGCTTTTCTTAAAAACTACGCACTTGTTTCACAGGATTGCAGTTTACTTACAGCTGTTTTCGAAGTTTCTAGTAAAGAAAAAACGCAAAGAAGAAGACACACCGAAAATAATGGATGTTAACTATACTTCGGAGAGTGTTTCTGTCGCAGAGCCAATTTTACTACTCCCGAAGGAAGCTTACTCCTGAGAGAATTTTGTTGATTATCTGGAAGGCTTTACCGGGATAAATGGGGCGGGGAGAAAGCATGCAGAGCCATAAAAAACTATTATTTAATCTATGGGTATCGTTGGGCGTCTGCTATTGGCTGCTTGTCGATATAATATTTTTGGAACAGCTGTGGCTTACATGTCTGCGTCATCGTTATTATTTCTCGCTGGGTTTAGTTTTGTTCCATTTCTTAGCAAAGTCTTCAACTAATGCACAAGGTTACAGCCAAATACGGGTAGTTGAAATTTTTTTCTATTTTTTAACGTGCGAAAGGGGCGGAGTAAAATTTGTGAGACAGATGTGGTTCACGTTGTTGGTTGTTTTTTCATCAAGTTCATTTTACTCAAGTCTTCAACAACACTGTTAAAAATGTTACGGATTATTGGTAGTTAGGTATCATCGAAAAGCGCGACTTGGTACCCAAATCTGGAAAACGGTGATTTAAACCTACCAAAAAGACAAATCGGTAGTATTTTGACGAAAAGCTTTTTTCGTTGATAGTTAGACCGTTTTTCGGTATTTTAATCATTCGATGTTCGGCTTATTGATTGAAGCTGTTCCTGTAGAAACGTTCTGATATGAAATGTACTCATATATTAGGAACGCTTACATCCGATCTTCGAAAAAGAATGAGAGTGCATTATGAACTTCCAAGTTATTTATACTTCTATTGAATGCTATCTTCAACAACGTATACGACTATGTATATTACATTTACGTAATACGTATACGATTTAGAGAATATTGGACATAAAAAATTTTGTCAAATGGGACTTAGAAAAATGTTGGACTTAAATAAATTTTGTGAAACCAATATTTTAAAGAATTAAGTCTTGTGATATATTATACGCTTATAACAAAAAGGTTTTTAATTTTCAACAATACGTAAACCAATTCAAGTAACAATGTAGCAACCTTTTCTTGCAATTTGTCCTTTCAAATTCAACTTAATGATATCAATTATTGGTGAATTGGTTAGAGTACTAGATTGGAACTTCATGGTTCATATGTTCAAGTTGAGATGGAAACGTATTTTTGTTTTCTCTTTATAGTGTATTAGAATCATCAATTGGAATCTGTCTGTTCCGATTTTTTTCCTCTTTACATTTAATTAAATAACTATTACATAGTTAAACGAAACAATATGAAAAATAACCTAATGTAGAGAATGCATGGGAATCACTGCTATACTTTTATTTTAACTAAATTCTTCTATAAAAATTGGCAGCTTAAAGAAAAAAATTGTCCTACATAGCCCCGGTCTTCCCCTACTCCCCTAGGGGAGACTGGAGTATGCCGGGACACCGGATCAAGAGAGTCAGTAGGGTGAAAAATAGTAGATTTTAATAAAATTAAATTTTTTTAGTATGTTATTTAGATACATACAATCTACTTTGGCATGGAATTTGGTTGATTTTGTCAAAAACTGTATCAGTTATTAGCAAAACTAAAAAACGTTTTTTTTTAAATAATTTTGTCTCCGCCATTTTATGTTTCTAGAAGAAAATAATCGCAAATGGCATGTAAATTTAATATGGAAATGAAGCTAAATAATTTCTTGATCGTTAGAAACAAAAATTATAATTTTTGATCAATTACTTTAGATAATATTAACTTTTAATAAAAATAGTCTACATCGGGAAATCGGGACAGCTGTTTTTGACTTATCAGGGACAGTTAGGGCCAATCAGCGTACAGCGTTTAAAGAGAGTGTACACAAAATTGATTTCCAGACCTGGCAACGGAGGATATCCTACTGCTCCATAAAGTTTTTTTTATGTACAAGAAACATTTTTATACTATATCGGGTAGAACAACTAATTAGTCAGTTTACAAGTGTGACGTAAAATAATTGTGTGAGCCAAAGAATTTTAACCTTCAAGTCAAGCAAAGAAGTGGGGAGTTTAAAGTTTTAATTAGGGAAAATTATTTCTTTGGGTTTACCCGGGTATACCCCAAGCTTAATAGTTCTAAATAGTTCCTTCTTGCCGCCCTGAATAGGAAGGGAACACTATATAAAGGAATGATGATCTCTTTTTAATTTTTACGCCGGAGGAAAAATTGAATGGAAGATGCGGAATTCAAGAATGTCGATCTCCGACCCTAGTAGAACAGGATGTCTTCTAGATATCTTTAAGATATCTTCCTATCTTATCAGTGTCTCGTTAAATAAAGATATCTTAAAGATATCTAGAAGATATATGTAATTATATATCTTCTTGATATAGATGGCAACTAATATCTATAAGATATCTCATAAAAGATATCTTTCTTCGGTTTGTGTGAACAGAAAAACAACATGTAAAGCAAATTTGTTTAAGTGAAACCAACGTAAGTTAGGCTTATTATCAAATGTAATTTCTTCAATTTTAAGTTATAAATATGCGAAAAACATGCATTGCGACTTGATTTTAAATTATAACAAATTGTTATAAATTATTTGAGCTGTAAAACATCCACAGAGGAACTCCTGAAAAAGCCACGAATTTTCTTTGTTCACAAAATTATGTTTCAATGATTCATTACATTTAGCAACTGGGAAAAATTGCTTGGAAAAATCCTTAGTCAGACTAATATTAGAAAACACGCTAAATCTGTACGTAAATAAAGATTTTGCACTACAACTGTTAATGTGCATGACGTTTAAAAAATATATTTTAAAAAAGGTACCCTAATATCTTACATAACAACCCCACTTAAAAAGATTAGATCACATCACAAACCGGAAGAAAAATTTTTTTGTGTACGTTAAGAGATAATTACCTTACTTATGTGCGATATAAAAGCGCTTTCTCATCAATCAATAAGGTAACAAACTATTCTATAAAAACCGAACAACAATATTTATAACTAATGTGGCGTGCTGGTATCGCACTCGATTGCTAGCAATTGGTCCGGGTTCAATTCCCGGTAAAGACGAAGCTTCTATAAGTGATAAATCACTACAAAAGTGTCTGAAATCAGTATAAATTACAAAAGAATGAAAGGAATACTGAAAAGATTTATTAATTTGCTGTCTCATACATGTCTTGAAGAAGATATCTTCAAGAGATGACATTAAACTATTGCAAAGATATCTATAAGATAGCCATCTAATAGATGTATTCCTGTCTGAACGAATCTTGTTCTACTAGGGGAAGAGGCGAATGACCTTAACACGTTAAAAATTATGACTGATTGCAATTGTATTGTGTACATATTTCATTATAGTTATGCTTAAGTTATTTTAGCTGATAGGCAATAATTTCAAGAGGCTAGCATCGGTTTTCATAATTATATTCAGATTATTTGTATTTATATATCTACCCCATGGCCATGGGCAATCAAATAACTTTCCTTGGCATTATCTTAGTGATAATTATAGAGGAGGAAGATTATTCAACACAGCAGCCTTAGTAGATAAAACGAGCAGCAGCAACAGCGTAGATTTCTATTGTGTACTTGACAGGAGTGTGTACCCTTCGG
Source organism: Daphnia pulex (assembly GCF_021134715.1). NCBI lineage: Eukaryota > Metazoa > Arthropoda > Branchiopoda > Diplostraca > Daphniidae > Daphnia > Daphnia pulex. The sequence goes on along the minus strand of NC_060023.1, from coordinate 11,811,410 downwards.
CTTGAATTTCTAATGGATATGGCAGAGGGTTGAGATAATAGACCTGGAAGTAATATTCTGATTTTCGTAGTATACAGTCGTGGCTGAAAGTTTGTATACCTTATGCTCAAATATACGCCTTTTTTACTCTGTATTGGCGGGTAGTGTGAGCCTATCACAAGAGAAAGGGGTTGTTATTTGTTGGTTGCTTTTTGTTTTTACCCCCCTTCTTTACTTAACTATACCTCACTCTATCAATCACTAATTTACCCACGATATCGCAAACGATACGCAATTATATTATCGCAAAATGCTAAAATAATTTAATAAATGAATAAATTGTCACAGTAACAAACTGATCAATTCTCGGCCATATTATGCCCGTATCACTGTTTAATAAATAGCTATATATTGCTAGTTTATTTTGCCTTGATTCAAATGTCTGATAATCGGCTATGGTTAAATTAGTTACCCATAGTTAAGAAATCCCCAATCATAGAAATCCAACACAGAGAAGCGAAGATGTTTATTATACAAGTTGAAAATCAAGCAGCTTTGAGTGGGGAATTCCCCTTTAGTTTCCAGCAAAGAAAAAAAATAACCAGATGTCTCGTCATTTATGACCTCGACAATCCAGACTTTCAAGGCTCCAAATACAACACGTAGTGAAAGTGCTGTTCAATAACTCATGTAAAGTGATGTGCAACACGTGTTATTAAGCAGCAGCATTGTTACTATGAGCAAACGTAATTGATGCTATAGCCTTATGAAGGGCGCTATCTATTATTATAAAGAATAAGGGCATTCAACTTGATTCAAGTTCAAGGTAGTTCCTACCGACAAGCTGTAGTTATACCATTGGCTATTTTATCTATTTTCCTTGGCTTCATCGAAAAACCATAAAAACACCTTAACAACACTAACTATTTTACGATGACGCGGCAAACGATTACGCAACCCTTTTAACTGGCGCTAAATGAATAGAAAATAAGGTTGATGGACAAATTCTATTAATCGTCAATATTTTGTCATATCAACTTTTAATTCTATAACTCTTGCTAATCTAGCGTTCGTAAATTTCATTCAGCGTTCCGTAAAAGGTTTGCTTAACCGTCTATCGAATTGCAGTAAAATAGCTAGTGGTGTTAAGGGGTAGAGGGTTTGGGTTAAAAAAGAAAAATGCGAACAAATAACACGATAGGCTCACACTATCTACCAATACAGAGTAAAAAGGCGGGTATTTGAGCACAGCAACGTATACAAACTTTCATCCGCGACGGTAGTTTGGGCTTAGTATATCTAATCAATAATATGTATAAGAATATATCGTATATCGAGTGTGTCGCCAAATGGCTCATATCAAACGGATTTAATTCATTTGTTGTGGTGAGTGTGATGGGTGGTAGGGAGAAAATTAAAAGTGATGTTTGGACATTTGGAAAAATTTTGAAGTCCCAACGCCAATCGTTTAATATATTATGATTGTTAAAATTAACAATAGGCCTATAACTAGTGAGGCTCAGTGGATCATTGTAATCCGGAAATCCCATGTTCAATACCCATATCATAAGTCTTAACTCTTATTTTGGAAATAAGTACGTTAACATATTATCTGTACAGCATACTGATCTATAAATCATAGATCAGTAGGAACAAAATTTAAGCATAATAACAAAATAAGTGGTACTTGAATTTTTTTTTCAAGTATGTTAAATAAGTACTCTACCACCGCTGTGTGTAATTTAATCCGAATAAAAAAACGAATATCGAGTATTTTTTAAAAAATTACTATTATTTATTGCAGTCTACAGTATTTGTTGCAGGCTACAAGAAAAAACGCCCATTGGCTAGCATGATGAGAGAAGCATCTGACCAAAAGGGATTTAATATATCTGCGGCTGTTTTGCTCTTTTCGGCTTTTTTTCGTTCATATTGAGGGGAAAACGCAAACGAGGTTTTAATAATCCTCGTCCACTTGACCAGCAAACAGCCGATGAGGAAAAGAAAAGGCAATTGAAATACTCCAAAAAGTTAACATCAAACTTGCTGACAACATCAACAGGTACGCGCTTCTCCAATTTCTATAGCCTTCCGTATCAGAAACATTTTTGGATATTCTGTGAACCAGCAGTGGGGAGAAATCGTCAACGAAATTTGTTCAGTTCAGGGAACAGAGTTAAGAGAACTATACTAGCGCCGTCGCTATGGTTAGAGTAGTCGTGATTTCAGTAGGAGGAGCATTTGAACTCTCATCTGGCTAATCAATGCCGGTTCTTAACTGTGACTAGAAGGTTTCCAGCCATCGTCGAAATGCCCGAAACATTCGGTGCTTCATTGATATGAGTTCAACAGCAACGTCATAAACATGTTGCTGTTTTCCGACATCGGGCGCGTTATTCGTATCCTTTGCATGAAAAGGGTGATCAGCGCTCGTTTCCTTCTCGCCGTGATTTTAGTCATCTCTACTCTTTGCTACTTGGGCTTCATTCCATTATGGGTAAATTTAATTATTTTTTAGTACGAAAAAATTGGATGTAAAATTGCTGCAACCAAAAATGTTCAGGAAGAATTGAAAATTCCTACGACCATCGACAGAGGGACCTGTTGTCTACCATCTGATCGCCCAACAGATATCTGCGGTCGATCGAATTGTACCTTGCCGACGTGCCCAGACAATTCCCAATATTTACTCCGAGAGTGGGAAAAGAAACAAATCCATGGGTGGCACGACAGGGCTTTTTTCATAGAAACTTCCGGTAGCGCCACCTTAAACTTCCGGCAGGCCTGCGCCGTCGAGTCCCTCGCTTATCACAATCCCAATCTAACAGTCAACGTTCTATTCATGAGAGGGCAAATAAACACTAGCTCTGTCACACTGCAGAAACTGAAGGAGAAATACAACAACATTCACCTGATAAACACCAGTTTGGACGATTACATGGTCGGAACGCCGCTGGAGTATTGGTACCACTGCAACGAATGGAGGCAAGGACCTTTCCACGTGTCTCACCTCAGTGACGGCCTTCGATTTCTGACACTGCACAAATACGGCGGATACTATTTCGATCTTGACGTGATATCCGTCCGCCCAGTCACCGACTTCCGCAACTTCGTCGCCGCCGAATCCGACGACGAGCTTGGCAGTGGGGTCCTCCATGCGGATTTCAAGAATCCGGTCATGGAGTTGGCCGTGAAAGATTTTGCCACAAATTACCGGAAAGTTAAACTTGTTGTCTGACATTAATTTCCTTCCAAAATTTTGAATAGAATTTTTGTGCAGGTCGGATGTTTGGGGCCACAACGGTCCCGCTCTGCTTTTGCGGGTGCTAAAAAGTTGGTGCAAAGCGAACGATCTCCTCGAGATGAACTATGTCAGCTGTCACGGGTTCAATGTTCTCCACTACTCGTCGTTTTGCCCCGTCAATTTTTCGGAGGCGACGAAAGAATTTTTCATCTTTCAACTGACGAACGAAAGTCGACCCGTTTGGCTGACAGACCAGGTGGTAGGCGTTCACACCTGGAACAAGTTGACGTACGACATTCCCGTTTACAAGAATTTGACCCAACGTTACACTTTGCTGGCGCGAAATAACTGCCCGTCCATTTTTTCCATTGCCCCCGAAATCTTTTAATTAAAATTGAACTTGTCCTGTGGGAAATTTTTTTTCTAAATTGTAACCTATAGACCTAATGGACGTAAACAAGGGGGGGGGGCACGAAATTTGCTTTATTGGACATGTTGAAATCGAAATTAAAATAAGAACACAACAAAACTAAGTTTTCCCTGAAGAATTTAGTTAACTATTCCTCGGTAACCGGTCTGAAACCGGTTTGGAAGTTTGTATGATGAAGGTATTGGTTTGGCGTTGGGTATGGCAGTTATTTGTTTCTGAACGTCCTGCATTCACTTTCTCTTGGCTGGTGTGCCTTATTGTTCAACAACTATAAGATCCTCTTTATGAGGTGTGATGAAAATCACTTGTTCTTGAAGTACTGCTTCATCAATCTCTTCATCGGTGGTGGTGGCTGATTGAGAAGAACCACACTGCCTGGTTTTTCAGATTGTGAAGACGAATTGTTTGACGAGTGATAATTGGCACCATCCTCTGTAACATTAATGGAGGACATTACTATCAAAATTAGATATGTTGCAAACTGATAAACAAACATTCCGTCAAAAATAAATTTGAAATTGAAAGAAGACACTCTAGGTCTCAAGACACATTGAATAATGATACCGTCTTTATAATAGGAGAATTCTTGCCAATAACAACCCTAGTGTTTTTATTAAAGGAACTTCGTCTTTTAAAAACAACATTGCAAGACTTGGTTGATTCTCTTACTAGGTCACTTTTAGAAACCAACTTTTGTGTTATCAATCGTACATCAATATTACCTTTGTTACCTTTGTTACCTTTGTTATTTGAGAAATTGATTTATGGCAGAAGAGTCTCAGTCTCTGATTTAAAGAAAGAAAAAGGCAAACGTTTGTTTTGCGTTACCATACTTTCTATTGTGACAATGTTGAAACTTCAAATAATTATTATTTACGTAAGAGTAGGTAAATTACTTTTGCACCATTATTTCAAAAATCAATTGGAATTAGTGATTGTTGCAACAAATTATACAGAAATTGATTTCAAGGGTTCATCTCATCTCTCATGTTGACAGATTGCAGTGGCCCACTCTTATACTTCAAAACAAACAAAAATTCAAGCTTGAATGGCAACTGAAATGAGTCTTTTTATCAATATTGTTGTATTTTTGTAATTTTTCTTGTTCAAATGATTGTAAACTGAATTCCATTTTCAAGAAATTAAGAAGAATCAGTATTCCAGATTTAGATAGGTTTGCTATTGGTTTCTTGTGAAATTTCATTTTGTAACTACATGCTGCTTCATTATACATACAGAGAAGTTTGAACTGACATGTCAACTGGGGAATGAAGTACATATACCTTTTGATCACTTAAACTATCGTAAGCTACAAGTTTATTTTTATGTTTCCGTTGTGCAACTTCATAAGCTTGCAGATGTTCATTAAAGGATACAGTATTATACATCTCAACAAGGAATAGATAGGGGAGACTGGGGCTATGTGTATGTATCTATAAAATGTACAGGGCAATTTTAATATGTACAATTTGTCTAAAAATTATGAAAAAAATACAGTGTATGTTAAATGATGTTCTATTAATCTCATAAAATTTTTTTCTTGAAATTATGATTAATTTGTCAAATTTTATGGGAAAAACAAAAAAATGGGAATCCGAAAAAAATTTCTTACGTTTAGTTTTCAATTTTTTTAATACTTTTATTTAGATTTTTATAAAACCCAGAAAGCTGATTTATAGGTTTTTTCATAGTTTAAGATGGTTTTTAAATTTTATAAAAATGTGTTCCTATTAAGTATGTCATAATTTAGTTTTTTTTATGTTGTTTGGGTTCGGGTTAAACGGAACATGGAAAACGGGATAAAACAGGAATTGCCAGATCAATTTTATTTCCAGAAAAACGCCCCTTGAGCGGCATTATCTCCGTCGGTAAATTTGCAGTGCAAATTTCATTCATTCCCGTTGGTCTCATTTTTCCTCTTAATCTTGATTCCGCAATCCGAATCTTGCCATAGTGAGTAGCTATTTTCTTTTTCGCTCGATGTTAGTGTTTGAGCTTCCCCCCCCTCCCGATATCTTGGTGTGTTTGAGTCGTGGATGGGTTATCAAATAATTAAATTTCAGACTGATATGCCGATAAGTTGCACGTACGTCACTCCCGGTTTTTTTTAGTGTTTCACTTTTGCTACTTGCCTCTACCCGTTATTTTTCTGCAAATTCTCTAATCTTTCAATTTTGTGAAAAAAACAAATTTTTGCGAAATTTTGACTTGGGTGAGCAATCAAGCACAACAGAAGCGTAGGTCAAAACTAAATTTCATCCTCAAAAAAAGGTAAATCTTTAATGGGATTTTCACCATGAACCTCTTCTTTACCAGGACAGTGGTATAACCACTACACCATTTCTTGCCATTGAATTTGAACAATTTTCAAATGCAATTGATTGCTGTGCGTCAGTGTCGTGTTTATTGCGTGAAAAAGTGTATCACGATATTTCGTTGGTACCGAACCTTGACTACCTATACCCTTACCCTTGCAAGCCGATAATATCGAAAACAATGCTGGTGGGAGGTGGGTTTTAACCACCCTTCCATAACTCACTAAGCCAGAGCCATAGCCACTACACCAACAGCGACTTTGATTATGCAACCTTTGCAAGAGGCCACAGCCTCCGGCGGTAAATTTGCAGGATAGAGGGTTTTCACGCATGGCCTCTGGCGGTAAATTTGCACGACAGAGGTTTTCACGCATGGCCTCCGGTGGTATATTTGCAGGAGAGAGAAATACCGTGTCCTGTGATAAGCTCCCCCCTCAATTTTTTCAAAACTATGAAAATCGAAACAGGATAAACCATTTCACCTAATACTACCAAAAAATTACTGGGAATGGGAAAAAGAACAGAAAACATCAAAACGGAAAATAAATGAAATCGATTGGTTTATTTGGAAGTTATAGTCTTAAAACAAAACGCGTCCCAAATTACCCCAGACTCCCCTAATTGACCAAACATTTTTCGTTAGTAGACGTTAGTCGTTCGTCGTAGACTACTTACGTTTTCAGAAATCGTTATAATTTGTAAGCAAAGGGATTCATGCTTGAAAAGGTTCAAGTTGGAAAATGTGACAAAATTTTAAATGAAATTTGATCTACTTGGCAAGTAGATTGCAAATACTAATGGATAAACTAATAATTATTAAATAGACTTGAAATAATTCTACCAGTGCTGCATAGTTTAGAGAAAACTGAACTTGTCAACACGGCTCTGCCGGTTTTCGGGGTTATTTGCCCTTATTTGCACTAAATTTGAAAAAAAAATTGATTGGTCACTAACCCGAAATTGGCAAAAAGCGTCACAATTTCGTACATTCACCTATTTTTGGTGGATGTCAACCCCAATTAAGTGGTACCCTTTTTAACAGTGATAGGAAGGGGGCACGCGGGGGAATGGTTTTGCGGGAAAAGTCAACTAAGGTTAACGTAAGTAAACAAGTCTGCACTCGTCAAGTGGGCTCGTATAGTTTGTATAGATTTAATCAAATAATATGTTAGACATAGAAGATTTCGCAGGGAAGATTTGTATTGCAATCTTAAAATACCACATCATCAGCTGCCAAGTCATAGCCCTAATGTCTTGTATATTATGTAGGCTATTAAATGTGTGTAATGGATTGAAATGGCTCACGTGAAATCGAATTTGCGGGGTGTCTTGATAGGAGCAAGGATCAATTTCTTGCAGCGAGTCACATTGCGGTAAAATTCCTCGGTAGCGTGGTGCGACAGGTAGGCGACCTTAACCGATTGCGTCAGCCATGAAATGGAATTGTGAATGTAACACGGCTGAGGCTTGTTGGTCATGACCTCGCCCAGCGCCCTGTGCACACAAAAAATAAAAAGGCGTCGAATAAGCCCATGAAAAGGACGTAATTATTAGTTTTTATCAAGGATATGAAAATAGCAATATAGGCCTCCTATATAATATGATGCTCTAATATGGAAATGAAGAAAGAATTCATCACCTGGGGGAGAAGCGCATTTTGACGCGGGCTTTGTCGGCGCACAGGCCAATGTAGGTGTCTTCAAAGGGGAAGTAAGGCGTCGTTTGGGCGGCGGCCAGCAGCGGTTGGATGACGCATCCAGACATGAGTAGAAACGCCCCCATGGAATACGGTGGGTAATTCTTCCACGGCCAGTCGTCCACGCTGACTGCGAATTTACCGTCTGGTCTCGCCAGCAGCAGTTATAGTAATAGTAGTAAGCCCCATCAAACAATGAAAAATCCATCCTCATCCGAAACTCTCTCTTAAATGTTAAGGTCTACAAAATGAATATATGATATTACCTCTGCGAACTATGCCGTCTGCAGACGAACCAACAATGGACAGGTGGGACGAATTCAAACTCCTGACGACCGAAATCAAGTTGTGCGTGTTGACGTAGACGTCGTCGTCCACCTTGAGGACGAATTCCGCCCGCGAGCAACGACTGTTGATCCAGTTCAATACCGCGGTCACTTTGCGGGTCAAATTGGGGTATGTGTCCATCACGTCCACCTGTAAAATGTCGCCGTGGGTGGCGCTTTCTTCCTCTATCCTCTTTTTGATGTCCTCGTCCTCGGTCAGTCCAACGATGAAGCCGTGGCCCACCAGTTTGACGGCGGCGGGTGCAGCTGTGTCACCAGCATTATTCAACTGGGCCAATTGACTCAGCCACGTTTTGCGGATGACGTCTCGTTTGTTAAAGTAGCTCGGCGCGGAGATGACGGCCAAAAAGAGACCAATGCTTCTGCCGTTATTGCTGGCTTTGCTGCTGGTGGTTGCATTTCGACATGGCGCAATTTCGATCGGGTAGCCAAAGGATGTGACGTCGTTGACCACTGGCCCGAAATCGGCTCGCAGCGGCTGGACGCTGCTGGGCAAAATCTGGAATCGTTGCGGATGCTGGATCAAATGGTACTCGGAGTAATTGCGGGCCCCTGGGAAATTGCTGTTGTGCAAATTGCCGACGAGGTAATTGAGAAACGGGCGGCTGAGTCTCAGCACCTCGCTGCTGCTGCTGTTTTTATCAGCAGCCGAGACTGGGAAACCGGCCGTGTTGTTGGATCCTGCTGTCCAAGAGTGTTTGCTACTGCTGCTGTATTGATGACATTGGCTCACCTGAGACTGAGAACCGTTCTGCTGCTGCTGCTGACTGAAGAACAACAAAATGTAAAGCAAGGTTGTCACGAGAAAACTGAAGGAAGTCAAGTGGTGCTGATTTCGGCGCAAAGGCTTTAGGACGAGGCACAGGGACGAGTTCCTCATTCGAGTTACCGGTAAAGCAGCGAGAGGCGGCATCAGACGCATCCTCTGATTCTCGAGATGGCAGCCGCAGTTCTAATAATATTGGACTGACGACGCGGAAATTTCCACTGGCATCGAAATCACAAAGGCTCTAAGCAATGGCTGCTGCTGCCGTGTGTGGCAGTGCAGCGATTCGTCTCAACTAGCGCCAATTATTAGACTCGTCGGCAGAACGAACGAAATATTTCGGATCAATTCTTATCACAGCTCCAGGAGGAAACCCCCACATTAAATCCACTGAGCACTGGCAGACTACTTATTTCTAACTAATTAATCGGGAGACGTTCATACTTATTTAATTTGTCTAGTTATTAATTTTTTTTCTTAGTTAAATTTGCTGATATTCCGTGACCAACGTAGACTACTTATGAACTTACTAAACAACTTACGTTTTTTCAGTAGGCTAGACAGTAGGATAGGAACGACCTTTCGGGACCGTCACAACCGACGCCATGCACACTTCACGAACCGATTGATATAATCATATGAAATTGTTAGCTATAATAAAGATTGATTTGGTTTTTTGGACTCCGTCATTATTTCCATTTCCCCATACAACAAATGATTAAATTAAGTAACCATTTCCTACTATATCAATGTCTTATAGCAATTTTACATTAGAAATTAATATGTTATACTAAAGGCATCGATATTTCACTCAATTATTTTATCAAATTTGTTGAAATGGGAATATCTTTAAAAATTGTCAATGTTCCCAAAAATTTGAAATTTCAGAATACAGCTTAAACGAGGTGTTTTTCCTAACAAACATGTGACTTATATGACTGACGCTGTATTATATGGTAAAAACTGTCACTTAAACTTTACTCTGCATCTGTCGCCTGAAATTTCTATTTTTAGATTTTCGCTGTCATTTATTTTCATATGGTTTGGAAATCCTGTCTCAAGTTCTTATTTTCATAAAATTGTTAATTTATGTCCTTACGAGTAACTTGAGCCCCGGTCTGGGGTACTTTGGTCTAGCGTAAAGTCGCCAAAGTCGGACTCTTCTGCTATTCCCTTTTCTGTAGCTGTTTTCTGTTTGGGCAGCGACTCGACTCACCAATCATAGCGTGTTCGTATTGTGACATGGATAAGCTCCTCCCCCTTGTGACATGAATAAGGTCCTCCCCCAAAAGCTTGTTCTTTTATTATATATGGATAAATGCTTATATTTCAATTAACAAACTTTAATGGCCAATTTTGGACTGATTTGAGATTTAAAAATTTAAAAAAGTTATTTGGTAAAGGAACTACTTTATTGGCAAAAACCATACTTATTTGTCATAAAACTACTTTTTTTTTCATTTTCCGGCATTTTCAAACCTATTTAGTTTTTCAGTAGTTTAAAACTACTGAAACAGGTCAAATAAAGTAGTTGACGAAATATAAATAGGCATTTCTAAAGTACTTATTTTGCAAAGTACTAAATTTTTTAACTACTTTTTATTTTCAAAAACGCAAATAGGCAATTTCCGATTTAAGTACGATAAATCCTATTTTTTCGAAACTACTTATTAATACAGTAGTCTACTCAAATATCCCAAATTAAGTATAGTTTATCGCTGCTGTTGAATTTTACAGAATATATAATGCAGTGTAGATCAATGCCACTGTTTCAATTGGTGAGCCTCCAGTCTTGCCTAAAGGGATTGGACCTTCGCAATCACTTTGCAATTATTACTTCGTCAAAGTTGAGGGAAACAACATTTTCGCCTTCCCTAGTGGCACACGATGGCCTGTGGATATCCACCCATGGTCTTAGTTTGAGCCCAAATGATGTACTTTGGATGTGTTTTGGACATCTTAATTACCGTTCCATGCCAAGTCTCGAGGTTATCTGTGGCTGATCTAAAGTACATCCTGTGGTCATCCATAGGATGTCCTATGGATATCATATTACGATAATCACGCAAAGATTAAAGATTTTCATGTACACATATGCTTTTATACATGGTACACTATTAGAGATGTACTCACAACATCACCATAGTCTTTCATCATACGTATCTTATTTTATTTTTGATGAAATACTTTTGTCTGACTCTGGGTTTGAACCATCGTCCTTAAGATTACCAGTTCCTTAAGATTACCAGTCGAGTACTCTAACCATTAGACCATAGACTGATAGAAATTTGTTATATGAAAACCTATAGGCTGCTTAGTGTTTGCGACCTCTGTGTGTTAACGAGACTCGCTGTGACACGCTGGGTGTTGATAATGATGTTCGGTGATGAGGGAAAAAAATAAAAATAAAAAAAATAAAATAAAATAAATAAAATAAAATAATAATTAAAAAATTATAATAAAAACGATGACCTAACGGATGTCTCCTGGAGGTAACAAGGACAAAAAAAGGACATCTTTAGGCTATCATTGCTAGACATCCTATGGCTGTCTTGTCTCCATCAGAAATTTTCAATTTGGATGTAGATATGGCTGGGATGTACAGACGTGCCATGGACGTCCAAGGGAGGAAA